>NW_020955581.1:0-135443 GCF_003031625.1 Empidonax traillii
TTTTTTTTTTTTTTTTTTTTTTTTTTTTTTTTTTTTTTTTTTTTTTTTTTTTTTTTTTTTTTTTTTTTTTTTTTTTTTTTTTTTTTTTTTTTTTTTTTTTTTTTTTTTTTTTTTTTTTTTTTTTTTTTTTTTTTTTTTTTTTTTTTTTTTTTTTTTTTTTTTTTTTTTTTTTTTTTTTTTTTTTTTTTTTTTTTTTTACCTGACACTGAAAGATTTATATTATGACACTGAAGTATTTCTGACCAGTTATAAAATCTGTATGGCTCAATGATCGTCTATAAATGTTTTGCAGTGTGACAAGGTATGAAGTTCTAATCAGTAGAGGGAGCTGTGTGCAAGATAAGTGGTTTCTTCCATTCTGTGGTCCAAGTTCTGCAAGGCAAGACAAGACCATTTAAAAAAGTTTTGAAAACTGGCTGACTTACTGTAAAATACCACTGGCTGTTAACTTAAGGCACTAGTGTAAATTGATCTAAATGCTTTAGGGAAATGCATTTCTATACAAATGGGTATAACTGCAATTACCCTTTTTCAGATGTCCATGAAATCATAGATTGATCAAAGAAAAATTAATTTTGAGATGCAGATCCCAACTTGGGCTGTACGTGTTTTGAGCAAAAAATTGCAAAAAAGAATGAAAAGCACCCATTTGAAAATCTCTTTAGTATCTGTGAGGCTCATCAGTACAGGGGACATTTTTGTCTTAAATTTTCAGAGTTCACTTACAACTGTACAAACACCCACAGAGAAAACTCGATGTACTGATTTTTTTCCCCCACCCTCATTAATCCTTGTACTTTTCATAGGTCTAAAGTAGGATGGTTTAACAGCTGCCTCAAGAGCAGCTGAGACATTCTTATTACTGCTCATCTTATAGAAGGGTGGGACTGGCAGATGGGGAAGGAACATTTCCTTTACAATCACAGAGGATCTAGAAATCAGACTTTAGCATTACTTCATCTGAGTCTTCTAACTCTATGAGAATTAATGTGTGACTTTTAGTGCAGCACTGTGAAATAGAAGGTTTGCATTAGAAAGCTCTTAAGATGTACAACAGCTGGTTGCTGAACATGTAATTTTACCAAAGTTAAAATAAGTGATTTAAGAAAGAAGCTTTTTCTTGTAACTTGTGCATGCATGTAATTAGTAGATTTAAACTTTTCCATCTGCATGATTGTTCTTTTGCATTACATAAGTCTCCAAGAACAGGTTTAATTACCTAATTAAGGCTATGGTTATTATTTCCTGTGGAACATTTTAATTACAAATAAAATCTGAGGTGAAGCATCTCATATTGAAGGAGAAGGTTTGTTCTGAGATTTTACAGCCATTTATGCTGGTATAACTTAGTAAATGTTTCCATATGAAACCCTAAGGAGCAGAAACTCTTATTTACGTATATCCACCCACAGGAGCAATTCCTCCAAAGGTAGCCTGCAGAAGACATTTTTGAAGGTGCTCTCAAGCCTCTTCATACCTTGAAGTAGAAGGCCTGGAAATGGTTGCAGTTAAGTCGTATATGTTCTTTAAATAATTGTTTCTTAGATACAGAGTGTGTCGGATTAGTTACTTAGATCTTAGGAATGGTGGTCAGGTTTTCCATAGCGTGTGTTTTTGAAGGTTTGCAAGGTACAGGACAACAAATGGAATTTCTTCAAAATTCATGTCACTAAAGTATTTATTAGTTCTTTAAGTATTAAAGTATTAATTAGTTCTTTAATGACTAATAAAAATAAATTCTCCATTTAACACAGAGATTTTTCTTCATGAAGAGAAGGCACTAGAGTAAGTACAAACTTAGACTTTCTCCAAGTCCTGGATTCTCAGGAAAGATGTTGATCTTTCAAATTAAATGTTGAAACCTGCAAGCAGATTGGCTGAACTGCTTTTCTGGTTCTTCAGATTTTATACTTTTCAAGAAAGGGGCATTTTATATGGGAAGATGCTCTTTTCTCTATCCCTCAACCCTCAAGAAAATCCAGACCAAAACCTCTATTTTTCCAGCTGTTTTGTCAACAACAGCAACAAAAAGCATATAATCCTATGTGTATGACAGTAGCACGAGAACTAGTGCTTGTACAATCACCTGAGCTTTTTGTTAGAAAAGACCTGAAGCTTTGGTGTGAAAATTATTTGAAAGTAAGAAAAACTTACTCAGAAAAGGATACCATAAAGGTTGAGTCCACAGACTGCTTTTGTAAAGTGAAGGAAGCCAAGTTCTCCTTTTTACAGTAAAGAAAGTGAAACAGATGGACCAAGTGGTTTGGCAGAAGCAGAAAGTTTTATTGTTGGAAAGGATTAGAGTTTAGGAATTTTGGTTTAGTGGTTTGCACACACCCTTCTGACTATGTACTTATTAATTTTTTTTAATAAGGATGTGGTTGAGATGCCGAATATCTTGGGCTTTTTTTTTGAGAGGTGGGGGAGGTAGTCTTTCTTGACAATTTAACTCATATGTGCTTACTACTATGCGCTGGAAATGCAGCACAGACAAAACTCCAAAGATCAACTCCAAAAATCTCTGTCTTGCTAGGGAGAGGGATATCCATGATTTGTTTGCCCTAGTGGAGGAAAATGTGGTCACAGATATGTGCTTGCATTCAGGCCTTCCAGTGACTGGAAGAGTTGAGGTGCAACCCAAACAGATTTTCATGCCACTCACCAGAACACGTGTGAGCCTGTTTTGGGACTGGCAATGAGAGAGGTTAACCTATTTCTTCTCTTTTGGTGAAGCCTTATGAAATGTACGTTCTGTGGATGGTTCTTGGTGTGTCGTCCCCCCAGTGGATTTCTTTCTCCTTCAACAGTCCATGTCTGGCTCTGGGCTGCAGAGTGTAGCAAATCAGGCAGGTGGAACATGTGTGTCACCTGGCTACTAGGCTAGCACTTTGAGAAAAGCAGCCATGGCTTTACACAAACTACAGCTCTAACCATGGAATTAAATGAAGGGGAAAAAACCTCCAGCAATTTCAGGCTTGTTAAGCTTGGTGGGGATTTCAAGTTAACTTATTTCAGGTTAAATGCCATGTTCCTGCACAAATAATTAAGAAAGTTTAAAGTCAGTTTCCATTAATTACTCTGGAAACAAATGTTACTGAATACAAAATAATTATTCCACCATAAAATAGATGGAGGTACTTTTTAGGATAAGCTACTTTGCATCTTTTAGCTGTCAGTGTGCTCTTTTAAATTGTACTATTACTTGTCTCAACCTGTCTACTGTTGTGTCCTTAAGTGCTCTGGAATAATCTTGCTTGCTTATAGTCTCACCTCTGTGTGTGTGTGTGTGTGTGTACATACATATACACACATGTAACATGTATCTTGTATGTACATAGAGCGAGAGCCTGAAGCCAAGAGTGTCTGCGTTGTAGCTTACAGTCTGTGTGCTCTGCTTCCCTGTTGCCTTGGTTCAAGATCTTTTCCTCCCTGCACTTCAGGGTCCTGTCCTGAGAATAGCAACCAGACTGCTGGGAGAGAGGCAGTGTGTCTGGATCAGTACTGCAGGGAAGTTGTAAAAACTGAGATGGCCTCAGGGAGAGAAATCCCAAAGCCTCTATGTGTCACTTCAGATAGTAAGACAGATGATGGGGCAGGTCCTCCTTTTGCCAAGCAGACTGCCAGAGATACTTTTGCCATCACAAAACAATAGAGAACTGAAGCTCCATTAAGATCTTAAACAGAAAGAAATCTGATGCAAAATCCAGTGGCAGTGCTGTAATTCCTGGGCATAGGAGCGAGCACAGGGCAGGTGCTGGGCTGGGCTGCACGTAAAGCAGAGTACATTCTCCACTGAGCAGCTTATCTCTCTAACCATGGCATGCCGTGGCTGTCTGGCTTGCTCTTCTGAAAGCTGTGCCTTTTGAGGGAAGGTCTCTCTGCACCAGCAGTGTCTCCACTGCAAGGGCAGCCTCTGGGAGTGCAGATGCTGTTACTGCGCCTGCTGCTGCTGTCACTTTTCCATTCCCTGGGATCTCCTGGCACTGCTAGAGCCTGGTCCAGAGTCCAGTCTCAAACAGCCTCCCATGCATGGTCAGAACTCTCATCCCAGTACTTTTCCCTCCCTATAAGCACTTCCAGTGACTAATGTGGCTTAATGGAAGTTGTCTTCGGTTACCTTTCCCTTCCCTTCTGTGCTCTCCACAGCAGTGCCTTGTGTTTTGGCCTAGAGCTATGGGCCTCCCTGAGGAGCTTTTCCTCCTCTGATTCCCAGTTTAATCTGCTGCATTGGTTTTGGCTGTTTCCCAACATTGCCAGTGCTGACTATGCTGTTTATTTATCCCATTGGACATTGTTAAAATAAAGTTTCAGTGTCATTTTTAGGCTATTCAGTGGATCAGTGCTGTTTGTACCTAAGGTGTCGTAGTCTCACTGATATTCAGAGGTTTAACTGAAAGCAGCAATCTTTCCTGAGTTCTGTCAAGTACTGAAGTCCTATTTAAAACTTACCTTTAAACAGCTTTGCACTTTGAACATTTTCTTTTTTCTTTGGTGCTTTTTTTCCTTCCATGAGCATCTGTTTCCAGATACAGACTGTTGGTGTTAGCTCTCCTGTTCACCTGAATCACCCCTTCTGCTCCTGGGTATCACAGCTGCTTGTTAGGATAGGGCCTGGGCATGGGGAAGGAGGTTGGTTGTTAAATCTCTTCATCTTTTTGCTGGCAGGAAGATGGTGATTCATCCTGTCAGCTTTCACTTGGTGTATTTCTAGACTCCAGATGTGTTCTGAGCATTCCCAGATTGGCTCTACTTCCTTGGAAGCAGAAGCTGTGGGGGAATGCAATAGAGACATCCAATTTTAGCGGCACAAGAGCTATGTAAATGCAGCTATATTGTTGCTGGCCCAGGGTGAATATCCAGCTGCACTGCATCATGTGGCTTTACGAGCCTGCGTTGTTGCTAGCTCATGAGTCTCTGTTTCTGATCTGTTTCTTGGTGTAGGCACGCACATCTTTCCAGATGTGTGTGCTCAAGGGTTCAGTCTGAGATGGTTGTAATTCTTTATCTTACCATTTCAAGTACTGGCTCTTGAGCTGTGACTGGCAAGGAGCCCAGCAGCCATATGGCAAAGGGCATACTGCCCAGTGCAGTATTCTCTTCACTGACTCCATTTGAAGTCATATCTAAGTTTTGAACCCTCCAAACTTTTGGATGGGCTAGCTTGGTCTTCCGCTTTGAAGCACACTCTCAGGAAACAAGTGGGCAACTGTGATCCTTAAACTACAAAGGAGAATGTAAAACCTTTTTCTTACTAACATCATGAAGTGAACTCTCCAGAACGACTTTTCTCAGGGAGGCGTGCTTGAAATGTGATAAGCAACATAAGCAAACCCAAATGGGTGATGATGGAGTGACTCAAGATAATAGCATTAATGAAGAGATCAGCTCTTCTAGATCAGTCGTAACTATTTTAAAAAGCCTAATCTGTCAGTTTCTGATAAACAGTACCATATTGAATCTTGCTTTGTTTGGCTCCCAGGGTTGTCCTGGCTTGCTTGTGTCTTAGGCTATAAAGTTAAGCATGTAGTATTTTTAATAAATTCTTATTCCTGTATCTTGGTCCAGTGAAGAGATGCTTCAGAATAAGCAGAACGTTGCAAAACCTTATTTCAGCGTTTTGTTTCTTTTTCCTCAAGTAATGTACTAAATGACAGACTGCATAGCAACTAAAGCAGTGTTGTCTAGGAAAGCATCTAGATATGAACTGGCGAGATCTTAACTAAGCTTTTTGTGGTAGAGCTGTTTTGTCAGTCAGGTCCCTGCTTATTTATGTGTTGGAAGAATGGTATTAAATTAATTGTTCTGCTTGAGTTAAAAATTACATACACACCTCAGCCTGCTGTTCCATAGTTTTCTACTATAAAAATTGAGAAATCCAGTGCAGAATGGCATGAATAAACCCACTGTAAATTACTTGTTTTAAACAAATGTGTCCAATATCGGTAGAAAGTCATGCCTCTGGCATGCATGTAATACTTGCTAAACTTGAAGCCTTAACTCTAGCTTTTTTCTTCCTTTAAAGCCTACTAAATATTGTTAGATACCTGAAGATCATGGATAATTTTTCAGTAATCCTGGCTTCAAATTTCTTCTAAAGGGAGAAATTAATATGCTGCATCTAAATGCTGATGGAGAGAAATGGCGGGATGGTCCCTGGCAACTACTGGAGTAATAAAACCCTTTCTTGGGCACAGGTTTAGATCATCATTTGTCAGAGTAATGTTGTGGAAGTATGGCTAATAGGGTCAAGGTACATGACTTGATATTGAAATGCTTTCTATTTCAAAGTGTGTACACCTAAAACAGAGGCACAAAACTTATCTGTACAGTTGCCTCTGATGCTCAAGTTTTGAGATCTAAAGAAACTGGGCAGCTCCAGGGAAGGAACTGCTTGCTGTACATGGTGTACATGCTGGTTGTATAAGCATAGCAGTATTCACCTGGAAGACTCAGGCACAACTACTTGCTTTTAAGCTTTGAGAGAATCCTTTCTGAATGTATTTGATAGAAACAAGCAATTTTTTTTTAGAGTTTATTACTTAAAACATCTCCTACTCAATTCCTCCAATTTAGTCTTCTCTAAAAAGCAGGTTCTTTCTGAAAAGATTACTCCTCCTAGAGTCAAGGCAGGTACTAAATGTTTATAGATAGAAGATCACCCAAAATATCAGAAGAACTGTGTGTTTTGCTATACTCCTGTGACTAACTTAAAGATAATGCAATAGAAGGGAGGTGGGAGGGAGAGGACAAAAGAAAGGAAGGGAGAGACTACGCGTGTGCAAGTCACAATCACAACCTGTACTACTTTGCTGCCGGGGGCATGGAAGGCGAGGGCATATAAATATGTGTTAGCTAAGATGGAATACAGCCCTAAGACAAAACTGCTTTTAACTTGCATGTTATCACACATCAGCCTGTCACCAGTGGAGATTAGGGGTTTATTTTGCCTTTTTTTGGTCAGTTTTGTTAAAACTACAATGTGCCCTGTGTTATGGGTGAGCACTGCGAGGTGTCATACACTGGTGTAAACTGCTCTTGCAGCTTTGCTGCTGAGACAGGTGGAAAGTATTTGGAGCTCTGCTGGTATAGTGTAACTTGCTGGGATGTTACAATATAGTAGCTTTCGTTTGCATGCTGTGCTCTTTGTAATCGTGCTTGCAGAAACTGATCATGGGAGGTCCAAGTGAAAGTTTCTTTTTCCCATCTGAAGGGAACTAGAAAAAGGACAATTCCTTCAGTAAAGATTGAATCTAACCCCTAAGTTTAGAGTAATTTCTAGAATCAAAACTTACTTTAATTGTGATCTGTTTGTGCTTTCAACAGACATGTTTTAGAGTAGATGACCTTGATTTGCTGTGGGTCACATGTTTACTCCTATGTGTAAACTGTGGCCTGTTGATCAGACAGGAAATGTTTTGGTTTGAAAAGCTTCCTGTCATGTCCTCATTCATGTGAAAATGAAGCTTCTTGCTGTTATAATCCTTTCTGGCACATCTCGTTACCAGTGTCCCAAGCTAACACATCGAAGGAACTGCACTGCGGATGTTCCAAAGACATTGCAGTGCTCTTTCCAAAAGATGCTTCTCTGTCCAAGCAGATGGTTGGCCCGAAAAAACGAGGCTTGGACTCTGGGCTGTTGCTCCAAAGAAACTGGGGAGAGAGCTAAGTGAAAAGGAATTTTAAAAGATGAATGACGTGCAAACTTGTTATGCTCAGTTTAGGAGATCTTTGCTTAAAACATACGGTTTATTTGTGAAGGAAGGTCACAGATCAAATATTGGGAAAGGTCTGAGGCAAGTCATCTTAAATCTAGATAAAGGTACGTGCATCCAGCGTTAATGCAAACTGGCAGATGTGGGATGACCACGTTTGCACCTTAACAAGTACGATCTATATCATATGATCCTGTAATAACTGGAGAACAGCCAGTCAGTCCAGGCTGACTGTGCACAGTCTCCTCACTACTTGATTCCATATAGCAAGCTAACAAACAAACCCCTTGTCTCTTTCATCATCCAAGGGAGTACCAGCTCCAAGGTAGTTCCTGCCTATGCAGCCAGCTTAAAATGAATACAGGCTGGTGGGTCAGACAAGCAGCTAATCAACAGATCTGCCTTTCCAAATGTCCACTCCTGTAAGTTTTCCTCAGTAGTACTACTGTCTGTGTGTTTTCTCCTGTCCAAAGGAGTGTTGCAGGTTTGTGGGATCAAAGCAAGTCCTACTGGGCCTGGCTTCCTGCTACAGCAGGTTTGTCAAACCTGGTATTGTAGTAACCTTGTTTCTCTCTTGGCCAGGTATAGGCTTCTCTGTACACAGGAAAACAAGGTGACCTGCTTTGGAAATAGAGGCATGTGATGGATTTGCTGCACTTCACACGACTTTTTTTATTATCTGCTTTTCATTTGCCTAGTGAAGACAAATACCTCTGCATGAAAAAGTTTGTTGGATAGTGATGGCATAGAGAACTTGGCAAAACCAAAGCATTTACAACATCTGTATCTTTGAAGTGCCTGTTTAATAGTGCCATTGTCATGCCAGTTAGAGGCAACACTTCTCTTTGCAATTGAAAGGCTCAGCAGAGCTAGCTGATAAGCACTGGTGCCCTGCTGGGAAATTGACCCTTTGAACTGGGAAGAATCTCTGCAGATAAGCAAGTAATGGAATTTTTATCAGGTCTTGTTTTTTATTGTAGCACGTTTAGAGTTGTCAGGCTTTCTAAGTTGCAAAAGTGTTTTCTCTCTAGCCTAGTAGGCGTGTGGGCAGTGTAATACTCCCAATCTAAAGATGCTGCTTCCAAGCTTGAAGCGGATAACCATGCCTTGTGCTCACAGAACGGAAAGGAAGCAATGACAATATAACCTAAATAACAAACGTATGTTGATTTAAGAGCCAAACTTTCTGAGCATCCTAACTCCCAAGGGAAGGAGTTTTGAGAATACTCTTAGTATCTTTGTAGATATAATGATATGAAGTTTTTTTCACTGTTCCCTTTTTTCTAAAACAAAACAAACAAATAAAAACACAAAACCCCCGAACCAAACCAATAAGCCAGGAAGTTTATTTAACAAACTTCTGTTTTCATTTCACTGTAGAAATAAATGCTCTTTTCTATATTAAACCTTATAGATAACATTTGTCTCTTTTTAGAGACAAATGTTGTCTCTTTTTAGAGACAAATGTTTGTCTCAACAACATAATAATGTTTGCAAGGGAAGGACTGTTAAGCACCAAGCTTCCTCTGTGCGGGTGAGAATCTGCTTTTGTTTAAATCAGGGATCAAGCTCTTCAAGGCTTTTATTTCTAAGCCCTAAAATTGAACCATTAGACTTCTTATCTCAAATCTCAGTACCAGAAAGCAAAGAGAAGGAAACAAAAATTCAGACTTGACCTGGGTTTGAGCCTTGTTGTGTCCCTGTCCTGGACACTGTTGATATTTCCATTATGGCCATTCCAGGAAAGCTCAGTGTGGGTCTTGTGGAAGGGCTGCTGTCGCCTGTGGGAGTGTTTGAGTTGGCTTTCCGTGTTCTGAACCAGGACTTTGTATATTCAGCCCATGCAATCTGTTTGGCAAAGCAGCCGTCTCTGGCAGGCTACACATCCAATACAGATGGTTTGATTAGTGAAGTTTGAGACAATAATAGAGAAGAGATGGCTCTATTAAATATGTTGATTTGAACAAATTTGTCTGGTGGACGACCTGCAGATCAGAAGAAAGCTGTAAAGGAGGGTACAACAAAATTATGTGGGAAGCTGCTGCCATTGCAGTGGGGGACGGGATATGTTGTTCTGAGTACAAATTAATCGAGTTCAGGCTGACATTCCTTCGTGTCAGGTTTCCCCTTTGGTCTCCCTGAGACAATGCTGCAGTGGAAAACCTCTCTCTCCAAGTAGTTTTATATCACTTCATTGCTCTTTAAAATGTGCTTTATTCCTTGCTAACAATATAGCACTGCTATGCTATATTAATGAATTTGTAATTTAAAGAAGGGGGGCAGGGGCTGACCTATGGCAAATACGTGCTTTAGTTCTGGTACACACATGATTTTGAAGATAAACAAAGCTGTTTCCTTATCCTCAGCATGTACTTATTTTGTTTTGCTGATAATGAGAAAAAATTAACTGAGTTAAACATGATTGAAAACAGCAGTATCTTCTGAAATTAATGTCTATGTGAATGGCATTGATAGTCCATTTGCTTCTTTGCAACTCTAGAGTTCATTTATAAAATGCATGAAAAAATTATCCTAACTCCAAAAGTTTCAAATTTCTCTATTTTGTTTTCAGTCTGGTAACAATGGTCTCTCTGCATTTGCTTCTCAAATATGTATAAAACTAAAAGTTATTTTTATTAAAAATTGGATGCTATCAAAAATTTTCCAGATTATGAAAGAGTTTCTGAAAGTATTTTATAACATAGATGTTTTGCATTGAAGTTTGTAACTACTTCCAGCACTCAGGCTGGAGTAAATCATAGTTCCAAATTTTCTTTTTTAATAAGGATGTGTTTAAAAGACATGTAGATGTGGCACTTGGAGACATGGTTTAGTAATGGGCTTAGCAGTGTTAAATTAGTGATTAGAGTTGATGATTTAAAAGGTATTTTCCAATCTAAATGATTATGTTATTCTAAGGAAAGCAATGAAAACCTAAAAATTCAGGGAAGGCAGCAGTTATTCTGCTATTCCCCATTTTAACCATGTTTATTAAAGCCAGTGGAAGACTTCTCAGAAGCCCAAGACTATATCTATCTGGGCAGTGTTTCATTCACAGTAACTCGTCCCTGACCCTGAGACCAGACTGCCCAAATCCATTGCCCTTGGCCGTAGTTTCCCTGCACTGTACACTGCAACACATACATGCCCTTCTCAGAGACATTAGTCTTTGGTGGATTATCTTTTCTCACATTCAACGTGCTTGAAATATTCATCATGGTGCTGAGAGTGTGTGTTGCATATGTTGGGGTACTATGTGAAAGCATGGCTGAGTATTCAAAGATCCTCTGAGCTAGTACTAGAGGACTGTGGAGGGAGGATGGAAATACTCAAGCCCAATCCTTTCCTGGTCTACCTGATAGGAACGGTTCATGGCCTTTCTTGTTTCCCACTCACTGTGTCCAGTGGGGCTGGTTACTCAAAACCATGCCATGGAATGTACCACCGGTGAAAGGGTGTGAGTGGCTGCAGGTTGGTGCTTGCACTTATGCGCTGTTCCTGTTTAACTTAACAGTGCAGAGATGGTTGGAGTGTGCTTTCCGTTAAAGGAGGGAGGGTTGAGGTGTTCTACGTGCTAGTATTTGGGACACTTGGCACTGAGCAGGCTGCAACTGCAGTGAAAGCTCATGGCTCATGTGTCCTGGCTGGTCATCCCTACTGATGCTCTGATGTGAGTGTTCTCCAGTGCCTCCTGGGCTGGGGTCTGAAGGTTCTCAGCACTGTCTTCTGGCAGAAGTGCTCAGTGTGACCTGCTCACCCAGTCTGCTCTGGGGGGTTCCTTTTTGGTGACTGCCTGTTTCCAAGGGCACAGTGGGCTGGGAGGCCCCAGAACACCACTCCGCAGCTACAAGAGATATGTGCAGTTAGATTATTCTGCACATGCAGTACATGAGAAGTTAATTTAAGGTTTAAAAAGAGCTGGGTTGAGGAAGTGCTATGATGGGTACCCTTTTTGAGACCAAGCTGAGATCAGTGATCTGTCCAGAAAAAAGTGTGGCACTGCTGCCTCACAATACTGTTGCAGAGGGAGCATCATCTCTAACTCTGTGCTGAAGCATTCTAGCAGAGAGTCTCATTAAAGTCATGGGAATGGAGGCTGATGCCATCAAAAACAGGAACTAGTTTATAAAGATCTCTGGCATAACCAAAGTCTATTCTCAGTTTAAAAGATAAGACCCTTCTTAATACAAAACCCAACCTCTGAATTGACATCTCTCCACCAGATCTGAAAAATGTCTTTGTGCCCTTGAGTTGTAGGAGGGGAAAAAAAAAAAAGAGAGCATGCAATTTGGAGACTTTGTTATTTTTTTTTCCTATTTCTTTTAAAGTAGAGAGGTGATCTATCCCTTCTTATCTTTTTTCATAGGCTGAGCTGTAATGTAAAATTTTTTTAACTCCTTGTTGTTAATGCTATGATGTTCTGCTACAAAATCACTGTATTGTGAACAGCACAGAACAAGCAGTGGGTTGTTTTATGCTTCTTCGTAATTCCAATTAATGGTGTCTGGTTTCTTCTAACACCTCTCACATGAGGGTTCTAGCTCTGCTCTTTGAAACAGATGTACAGCTATGACAGTAATTAGATAAACTCCAGTGACTGAACTTGGCATGCACTTCCCAGAGGGATTCTCCTGTTTTGCTTACATCAGTGCCCAAAAGTAAGAGAGCACCATGCAGAGCAAAACATGTTAGTTAGCTGGAAAAGTGGATTCTGTTGCTGCATTGGTCTTCAAGAGAAAAGATGTGCGTGATGAAACAGTTTATTAATCAAGTTCTAGTCATTCAGAACAAACCAAGCTTATTGTTTTCAGTATTTCATGAAGCATGTTTTCTTGTAAAATAACCAGACTTTCTCCATAAATTTGAACAGTGTGACATAATTCCTCTACTGTTGTGAAAAGCTTTCCTTTGCCTCTCTTTAATAACATCAAAGTAGCAAAATGTTGATAATACACTGATGCACTATTTTACAGTATTGTCAAAGTAGTGTTCAAATAAGTAATAAATCTTTGCAAGAAAAGGGTGGTATCAGCCCATGTTTCAGATGAGGAAAGCTGACAAACAATGCTGGTGATGTGTTCGTAGTCACAGGAAGGTGATACTATACCTTGCTCTGTATTTGAGGAGTTTAGTTTGTATGGGACACTTGTTTTCATAGCTGCGGTATCTTTCTTTAGATGTTCTGCATGGGTCTAACAATACAGAAGCTTCATTTGGTCTCATAGATCAAAATTCAAGGGTAATACACAAGCATCTTCCTGGGAAATGTGACAAGATACTATTATTTGGCAGGGGATACACTTGCTACGGCTTAGGATAACTAAGAAAATGTCCAGCTCTGCCTCAGATAGCATTGTCCCAAAAAAAAGCCCACTGTTAGAGGGATGCAGTCTTTCCCAGGACAGACCATGTACTTAATTATTGCCTGGGTGTTAAGAGCAGAGACTGGCTTTCTAAAGGATGGGATTTGCTTTGGGTTCTCATTAAATATTGTGTGCCGTAGTGTGACACACAATATGCCCTGCAGTGTGTCATGTGCTATGATGCTAATCAACATTCAATACCAAAGGAGGAGAGCAGCTGCTCTGCAGTCAGCATGTCTGAACAGTCCTGCACCCAGCAGGGTATCACTTAATTCACGCTAATGGATAAAGAACTGGCCTCGTAACACTTCTGTAAATGAGGCTAATGATCAGGGAAAAAATGCAAACTAGTTCTCATTTATTCATACAGATAGATATAATTAGAGGTAATAGCTGGATCCAAAAACTTGCTCTCCAGCATTTATTTGTTGATAGTACAAAATGTGAATGGCTTGTTCCACTGTTTATCTCTTGTGAAGTTATTAACTTCACACAGAAGTTGAAATATGTATGCTCTTAAATTCTGACTGAGAGAGTTACAAGGTTTAATGGGGATAATTGCATCTCTTAAACTTACCTCAGTCATTTTCACTATGTGTTAACGGATCTCTATTGTAAATCCACTGCTGAGAGGATCAGTTTATTGCTTCAATTTTTTTACCTTTTTCCATTAGCTTCACTGTCTTCTTGTAGATTAGAGAAATCAAGAGGCAACCTGTCTATTGCAATTATGGCAGCTGAGTAATAAGGTCACAATTAGGTACGAAGGTCTTACTTTAGCATCTAAGCTGCAGAGTACGAACTGCACTCTTCCATTTCCCCTGGCTTTCTTCCTCCTTCCTGGTGTTCCCCCTGCAGGTGTGTCATCCCAGTGGCACAGCTGATGCCATTTAATCATTCATGTCTTGAAGAATCAATCAGTCACAGTGACATAGTACAATGGTGTCAAGCAGAAGTTGATCAACCTGAAATTTTAACAAGTCATCATCTACTCGGGTTTGCTAAGCAGTGCCAAGTACATGTTTCTCACCCTACTCTACATGCTGGTTTTGACTATGCATATTTCTCCAAAAGTAGGTAGTCTTCCCAGTGTGATGAGTAGAGAAGAAGTAAATCCAGCCTTTATCTAATTTAGAAGTGGAAGCCGAGTAACACTTGAGGCGCTGTGGTCCCAACACAGAGCCAGTCTGATTTTATACAGGCATTCCTTATTTTCTGTAGTTCAGTGTTGTGCAAACTAGCTACACAAAATTCTGTGAGAGCAGGTTTTACTGCAGCTGATCAGGCCCCTTTCTGGACCTTTGCATGCTAACTAAGTCTTGCAAAATTTTAGGTATTATCTGACCAGTACACCAAGAATTGAGAAAGGACATTCTAATCTAACTTGCCATAATGGCGTCAAGTTGGTCGAGAAAGCAGTAGCAGTGGTCAAAACAAGGTCAGGATTATCCCTTCTTAATTAATCCATTTCCTAATGAAACTGTAGCTAATTTAACTAGATGATGTTTTCGAACCTTTTATCTTTTTTCTCTTCTTTGATGTGCCCATTAGTAATTTCTTAAGGTCCTTTCTGCATGAAGCTTACACAGCAATCTGGAGGGGTGTGTGGGATATTTGCTGATGAAAGCAAATCATCCAAACCTAAAAAGTGATTCTTGCCCAAATCCCCACCCTGCTCTTGTTGGAAAAAGTGGTTCTTGCTTTAAAACTTGGACAGTGGAAGGTTCAGAGTACCTTCAAAAGACTTGAGTTCTTGTTATCCCATGGAAGGAAAGTCCAGGCCAGCTGTCAATCAGTTGCATTTACAAAAAGAATGTAATTATTATTGACTAATTAATTATGCCTATCAGAAAAGGAGTATTGTGAAAAAGTACCAGTGAAGAGAAAGTAGATGGTGACTGAGGAGGGAGGGATGTGTGTGTAACAGAGAAATCCAAATATTACATTAAGCTGGAGAGTCAGATGTATATGACTGTTGTGAAACATTTATTCTTATCTTTCCCCTGCTTACTGATTATCTGCAAGTTAATCTTGTCCTAGCAATATCTGTTGTAGACAAGAAAGCAAATCAGGATAATACACAAGTTTAAAGGGAAAAAATAATTGAAAATTTGAACTAATACTACGCATACATGAGTATTTCAGGACATTTTTATAGACTCTGTATGTGACTTGCCATTTTTCAGGCCTCTAAAAACACTGTGTCTTGACAAATCACCTGCCAGACATATCTGAAGTCATATTAAGCAGCTCTGTTATTCACAGGTTTTACTTAACAAAACCTGGTTTGTCGAAATTTAGGGTTTTGCCTTGAGTTCACATCGCTATCTCAAGTATATGCTTTCAAAACCTGTTTAAAAGATAATGAAACATCGTGTATTTGGAAGGTTTGTATGTTTTTCTGCTATCTCATGCTGAAAGAGATTGAACTTTTTTCCTTAGAAACTGCAGAATTTTAGAAATGAGTCTTGAGCTATCTTTATGCAAGTGGTTTGACACTTGAGTAGATTAGCTCAGCCTCTGACATTGGAAGTTGTAGCATTGGTAAAATGGTTCACTTCATATTGGCTGAATGTAAATATATTTCAAAAAAATGCGTGTGGAAGTTGTCTATTCTAGAAGCATACGTTGTCTATGGCCGTAGATTGCATTAGCTCTTGTTCACTTCCATTAAATTCTGGTACTCTTTCAAAGCTAGGCATTATTACTTCAAGGAATCCAGCCTCCTGAGCAAGCTTCTAAGAAAAGCTGGGACGTGCTGGCAAGCCCAGGTGGGCGTAGCTTAAAGCTCAGAGGCTGCCAGCTGAGTATCAGGTGTCAGTTATTGTCAAGCAGTTGCTGTTTCAGCAGCTGACAGTATCATGAGAACTTAAGGATCAATGGATGCTTCTACAAAGGTCACTCATGTCAAGGGTACCAGTTGAGTGTTCTTAAAACAATCTCATTTGTACTATTTGCTTCATGCATAAGGATTTGCAGTACTATGAATAAGCAAAAATATTTTATTCCTAAAATATCCTCATATATTTTTAAGAGTCTGCAAACATTTCTATAAATACAGTTAAGGGTATACACACGTACTGGAGACTCCAGAATTTTCTGTAGTAACGTCATGTTGGTGTTGAGATGAAGCTTGATATGTAGAGGATTTAAACTGATTTTCTCTATTGTAGTTACAATTAATTATCTTGCCAGTTGGTTTGGAAAGGATAATGACTGCTAGCTAAGAAACATAATTAACCGGATTTCTATTTGAATATTTATTTAACTAAGATCTTCAATATTATGCTCCTGAACAAACAGACATCTTGAACGGACACTTCCTGCCCACTTGGTCTTTCAGTTCAAGTGCAGTGAAGATTAAGAGAAGGAAAGGAACACTTTTATATGTCCAACCACTTGATCCAACCACCACCCACTAGATGCTTAGGCCTCTAGTTCTGTGGTGAAGGGAATACTCTTTCATAGTATCACCATTGAATCATAGAATGGTTTGGGTTGGAAGGGACCTTAAAGATCATCTAGTTCGAACCCCCTTGCTATGGGCAGGGACACTTTCCACTGGAACTGGTTGCTCAAAGCCCCATCCAACCTGGCCTTGAACACTCCCAGGGGCATATCGGGCCATTGACTGCAGGTCTTTGAGTGCCACCATCCAGCCAATCCCTAATCCTTTCAAATGCTGTGGATGGTGACTCTACTAGGTCTGAGGTTTTTATTGATCTAGCACTTCTTGCCTAATCTTTCTCCTCAGTTCATACTTGAGTGTCTGTAATCCCAAGGATACTTGGCATGCAACTGAGAAGTGCTGTTGAAGCCATCTTCCTGATTGCCTTTTGATGTGGTTTTGATGTGTCAGTGTAGTTATGATAGATAGCTTCTTACTAGGAGTGGGACCATCCCTCTCAGCTTTCCTCCTATCCCATTCCTAATACTGACAACTGTGCTCAACTAATCCTGCAATAAACCAGTTCTGTGACCTAAAACAGCAGAGAAAAACTGATCAGGCTTAGAGGGAAAAAAAAAAACAAACACACAAAACCAAGTAAACAAACCCAAAATCAAACAAACAAACCAACTCCCCCCAAAAAATAAAACATAGAGAAGCAAAAGGGGGGGTGGGGAGGTGGGAGGAAGTAACCTCTAGATCAGCATTCCTCATTCTCTTAAGCAGAAAGCCTCTTTGGGTTTTCCAGAAAATGTGCTGAATCCTCCCCCTCCTAGGAAAAGAAACAGCAAGCTTCAGCCATGCATGTTTACCCCATATCTTATTAGTCATACACAGATTCATACTGGTGAGGTGAAGTTTGTACTAAGGGCAAAACCCCCTTAACACTGATTTTTATTTGCCTAGGCATGTAAATGGGGGCTGGTTTGGTGCCCATTGTGGAGTAATGGGTTACATTAACAGTACTTCCACTGGGAAACGACACTGGGAAAATTGTTAGCAAAATGCCAGCATATAGAGGTTTACGGTGCATTTAAGAAAGACATGGGAGTGAGGGGGAAACCTTCATGGCTCTCACTGAAGGAACTTCAGTTAGGTGGAGGACTTTTTCTTATTCCTCTTTTTTTTTTTCTTCCTATTTTTTAAATTTGTTTAGGGTTGAAAAGAATAAGAAGGGGGAGGAGGAGATTTGAGTATCATTTTTGTTTTAAGGCAGCAACAAAGTATAGGAACACATTGCAAAACCATGTCTTAGTGTCTGGAGTCAGTGTGTCATTCTGATGCTGTCTATCCCATGACAAGCTTTCTTAAGTGTGAAGAAAAAGTAACCTTATACAGATCAAGAAAGCTACGGTAACAGTAGTGGCAGAGAGCATGAGCTGCCTGGATAGAGGAGCAGTGAACCTCTGGTGAAGTAGAAGCCCGCCCAGGTTTGAGACAGGGGTTTTCGTTTGCTGAGCAAGAAGTGAGAGCACTGTTCCTCAGCTCACCTGGCTCAGATAATTATTTAGCTATTGATCTTTCTATGCAAAATACTAAAATACTTATCATGTTTTGGTGATGCCTTTTGGTAGAACTTCATAACCTTCTGTCTTGACAGCTCATCAATCAGGTAGTGTCTCTTGCAGCGCTCTGTTAAGGAAAGCTGATAAAGGTGTAATGCATCTTGTTATCCACCTGACATTTTTGCATCCTTCTTGCATCACTTTCTGCCCTGAGGTTGACCTGTGAGATTAATTTGGTAAAATAAACTAATAGTTAATCTAAGCATTGTTCTCTCCCCTGTATTTGTAGGGTGCTGTGCATGAAGCTTGTGGAAAATGTCGCATAGAACTGTGCAGGGTACCCATTTCACTGGCTGCTGGATTTCCCTCCTGCAGATTTTAAGCAAGAGGAGGTTACCACAAACCTTTGCATATCTCACCCTTGGCTTAAAACTGAGTTTTGTTTTTCCTGGATATAATGCTGCAGGAGCAGTGGCAATCCTCCATGTCAAACTGTCTTCACTTAAACTCTGTCACTTGGGTTTTTTTCCTGAGTTCAGGCTTTTGAAAAGTATTGCCAGTGACAGGGAAGACTGAGTGTAACTGGAGCATCACTTGTGCAACAGTCATACTCACGAAGGGTTTGAAATTTGGTTTTAAATATTAGTTCAAATATTTGAATTATTAGTTTATAGTATTATTTTTTTGTTGTTGTTGTTATTGTTATTATTTTCTTTACATGGATGCCCCACCCCTAGGGTCAATGTCCCTTTGTGTGTGTGTATGAATGTTGACCACAGTGGAAGATCCACAGAGTTCACACCATTTCCTTTTTTAATCTAAATCAATTTCCAAACCAATTTAGATAAATTGTAAGGAGTTCTTCAGAGGCAGGCCTGGGAGCAGAGCTTGACATGGGTAAGAGTGTTATTGTGCACCATCTGCACAGGCTTTGGCACAATACTTGACTGAAATTCCCTCAATAAGCAAACAGTGCATTAGCCCTGGCCCTGCAACACCTTCCACGTTGCATAATAGTGTTTGTGCTGGGGTGTTATTAAAACCCCAGGCAGCGATTCCACCCTGCCTCAGCCTCTGCTACTGGCAAAATATTGCAGGCACATGTTGTTGCAACGCACTTTGTTGTGCCTTGTGCAGCCTGGGAACAGGGCACTGATGAACCGCGAGTGTCAGTGTGGGCAGGGGAGCCCCACTCGTGCCCATCAGCTGGTGGTTGTGGTAGTGGTGTGGAGCAGTTTCCTCTGGCCTGTGTGACCGTGGGCTGAGCGGAGCCAATTACGATAAAATCAAGATTGCTGTCTTCAGATGAGCCTGTGGGGTTAAGAGTTTCCAGATACAGCAACAGACCTGTTGGTTCAGGAGCAAGTCCTAGCCCGATCTGACAAGGAAGGGCATTTTAATGAAATTTTAATTCTCTGCTGCTGAAGCGAAGTAGGATCGTGGTTTTAGAAGGTGTGTTGGTCTTCAATTCTGAGAGCATTAAGGAAAGGAAATAAAATAAACCTCTCTTAGTCAAGCATTGCCAACACAGTAGCTGATGCCAGCCAGTCCTCAGGCCATCTGTAGCTGGTGTAGGCACTGTTTCTCTCCTTGATGCTTGATTGCTTGATGCCTCAGTGGATCTATGTACTACTGGTTGGTGAAAATAAAAATGAGCTTTTTTATTATTATTATCTATTTGCCTAGTGCTACTGGATTGTCTCATTTTGTTATCTGATGTTATTATATCCACTGGATGTATTGACTTACTTTCTGAAGTCATTTGTGGCAGTGTCCTGTCTGCATTGCAACTGAGGCAGGCAAAAGGCAAGCTTTTGGATCACAAGGAATGCAGCAAAGAGGAGAGTGGAAACCAAGCACCCTCATTTAATCACAAACCCTTGCTGGGCAAAAGTAATCTTAATCTTTTTTTTTTTTTTTAACTTGTTTCATTTCACATGCACTCTTCCTTTTAATTCCTGTATCTTGTGTTTTACTACTATGTCTCCTATAGAGCTGGTTTTCTCTGGATCTTAAATGTTATTTTTAAACATTATTTAAAAATTGGCAAAGATTCAGACTTTGGAGCCATCAGAACTCATAAGATGCTGCCCCATGCCCTTTCTCTGCAGCCTCAAGAAAGAAAATACAGGCAGACACCAGTCAGTGGCACAGTTGAGAGGCCAAATTATGTTGGTAACGACACTGGTTTGCCCCTGCTGCCAGCAGCACATGGTGATCCACTGTTGGCACCAAACTCTCCCATTTGGTGAGCAGGAGGAAGCAGTGTTGAATGGGGAGAGGTTTCACCTATGGCTGCAGGTGTGAAGTGGCTCAGAGAGGAGCTGGTGGCTCAATGGGGTCCTTCAGGGCTTGAGCTTTGCTTCAAGGACATCCAGTGTGTCAGGTGTCTCCTAGTAATTGTATATAGTGTTAAAATAGTGTAGACTGTTCCCACCTGTGAAGGCATACTTCCAGCCCTCATATCTTTAACCTGTGAGAGGAAACTTAAGGGATTGACAAGTATTCCAAGTATCTGGAGATGCAAGTGGATGTCCACAGGGGTTTCTGAACACACCGAGGCAAACAGAGTAAATGTAAAGTGGTCTTGGAGGTCAGGATGTTTATATACCACTAAGCAAGTGTGTATAAACAGCCAGTTTTCCCAGAAGAGAGAGGAAACAAGGCCGGGAACTGAGCCTGCAGCTCCACAACAGTCGAGCCTCTCAGGAGTTTGTCATGGTTTTTCCTTGTGCTAACAGTGGCAGGTCAAGGAAATTAAACCAGCATTTTTCACTGGACTGGGTTTTCCAGTGGATCATCTCAGATCATGGTGAAACTACTTCCCTTATTCTGGTCTCTTCACTCCCTTGGGGCATAGACCTGGGACCACTGAAGGTGAAAAGGACTTTAGTGCTCTAAATGCATCCTAGAGCTAGCTCCCTGTGCTGTAACCTGCAGGCAGGACCGTACATGGTCAAGTCATCATCCCTAAAGTTCCTGAAGGGCATATCTGCCTGCCTGCATCAGAGATTGGCTTTGATTTGTGCATAACCCTTGGGAAACAGTTGCAGTTGTAGCTCCATGGACGACTCCTGTGCTGTCAAGTATATGAAAAACCTTTCCTGGTTTGTTTTATTTCAAAGCAGAAAACCTGGTTTATTTTGAAGAGTTTTCTCTCTGACTTCTCTGAAAGAATTATTACTGAGATTTTTTTTTTTTTTTGTTCTAGCTTCCATCCACCTTACTGCATGCTTTTACCTTTCATAGCTGACTTGCAGCTTTTTATTTTAAATGAACAGGTGAGATGATGATTAATTAAAATTCTTGGGATGGAGGTGGTGATCATTACAGGGTGATGATGCAGAGGGTGAACTCTTCTGTTTATCCACAGAAAGCTGCCTCTGAAGCACAAGCAGTTCATTACTTTTCTGCTCCTTGGTCTCTCTTCTGTGATTGCCAACAAAGGTAGCAATTACCAGGTTGTGTCAGGGGATGGTTCCTGACGTGGATAATTTGGAACTGGGAAACCACACTGACAACTCAGCAGATTTCTTTCAGGCCAGAGAACACCCCTGGCCTGGTCAGTAGTAAAAGAAAGTTATTACCAAGACTAAATTTGCCTTAGGACAAAAGGTTCCATATTCATCACAGGTCCCCTGAAGCATTCGGTTGTTTGAAGGATCAATTCCACACAAACACTCAAGAATGTGTTACGTGCTGTAAAGGGTGAGTCGTTTTGTGCCTGTCTTTTTAGTGTCTTTTTTTTAGGCAACTTCTGTGGCATAGTTTGTGCTTCACATAACAGGTATGTATGCTGTAGTATTTGTTGTTAAAAATAAAGAAAAAATCATAGCAACACATTTGTTCTTGTGGAAGCAGCCTGAATCAAAGGAGGTAGTTCAGGAATGACTTTCACAATTTGCAAATGCCTAAGGGGAGTTATGATAGCTGGTTCTTTAGCCTAACGTTCAAGGGTACCATACAATCAAGTGTTTGAGCACTGAAACACAGCAATTTGAGATTTAAAAAAAAAAGAAAAAAAAAAGAAAAAAAGACAAAAAAAAGTAGTATAAAATAATTGACTAATTGAAATAATTTAACAGGGACTGTAGTGAATTTATCAGGAGTTGTAATGGGTTTTTCATTGCTAGTACTTTTGAATCAAGATCAGATGTTTTGTTCATGCAGCCAGTAATTGTAGGAAAATCTTATGAGCACATTAGTTCAGACTAGAAGATCACAATGGTTGGTTTTGGCCTGATAATCTATAAGTGCATTGTCTAGAACAATATAGTAGTTTCTGTACTCAAAGTAGAAAAGTCCAGGAAAAAAAAGAGCCATGCAGCCAACTATCTCTGTACGTCCTCCAACACTTCAGTGTCAGAGAAAGCTTTAGTAAAATGGGGGACAGTTTGACTGACCAGGAAAGTAAGTGAACATTTCTTTGTTGGCTTCAGTAGACTCGTGGTCAGGAAACTTTGCAAACTTATCTGCAATCACTGTGTTGGTTGTGGTGCAGAAGTTCCCAAAGGTGATTCTCATTTTTGCAATGTGCTGTGCAGAGGTGTTGAGCCTCTGGTGGGGGGAGGTGCTGAGAAAAGGTCAGGCACCTCTGGAAAAGGAGTAGGTGGTATATGCAAAATTGTTGGTATTTATTCAGTCACGTAGTGGGAAAGAATAAACATTGTCCCTGACATTTCCATTTTTGATTAATGATGAACGGAGTTGGCAGATGTTCAGCTGGAAGCCACATGGGGTCTGGTCAGTCCAACAAACAGAACAGGATCAGTCTGGGTCTCGTAAAGTTTGTTCAAGTGATATGCCAATTTTGATCTCAAAATTACTTAGCCATTTCAGAACGGAGGTAGTACAACCAGTGAAACTGCTTATGGAAGCAAAATGGGGTGTGGAAGGATGGGAGCTGGTTAGTTTGCTGGAGTTTCAGCAGGTTTTTTTCAGCCGCAGGAGCCGCGGAGTGTGGCTTTGATTCCCTGAGGTTGGATCCGCGCTGGGCCTCTTGCATTCACGGTTACAGGTGACATGGTCAGGTCTCCGGCCACATCTAGTCGGTCGGTGGTGGGGATCGGCTGCTTGTAGCGTCGTTAGCCCGGGATGGGCTGTGCCACGCGAGATCTGATAGCCCGGCGTTGGTCCTGGTCTATCGGCCAGCAGGTCTGTCTGCCTGCTCCTGGCCGTGGGGAATCAGCCCACGGGAGCAGAGGGTGTGGGCTTCTCCTAGCCCGCCGTGAGACTCGCGTGTACCCGGCCGAGGGTTGGGGGAGCCCGCGGGGACGGAGGGGAACAGGGCTGGGGACAGGGACGCTGCTCTGAGCGCCTCAGCCCGCGGCACCCGCCGCGCCTGTACCCGTCAGGGCTGGCTTTCCTCAGCGCCCTGCGGACAAAGCCATTCAAATTTAGAGGAGTGAATTTAAATCCATGCAAATTCAGTTCCTGGGGGAAGCGATAAGTGTCTGTGAAGTGCCCCGTCTCAGTCCCGCACGGCGGGTCGGGCAGATAAATCCGCCCCCGGCCGCGGGGTCTCGGGGACAGACGGGACACAACATGGGGTTGGGTCACCGCTGCCCCTCGCAGCGGAAGGGAGGTGGGGGGTGTGTGTTGCCGCTTTGACCCCGAGATGCAGCGCGAATAAATTCCCTTTGATAATGACTTCCCCAGGGAGACAAAAGAGCGGGAGGGAAGAGGAAATTTGACCGCAGTGTTCACGGTTACACTGGCGGTGCCGGGGGGAAGCTGGCCGCCTGCCTTTGAAGCCGAAACAACCGCCTCTCGGGGCTTTTTATGCCTACGGGGGTGGGGGAAGTGGTAAAAGCGGGGGCTGGCAGCCGCTTAGGAAATGCACCGGTAGTCCCGGTGCTACTTCTCTGTACATAAGCTGGGGCTCGGACACCTCATTCCCCCTTGAGATGTGGTACAGGAGGCAGCGATGGACAGCTGCTCTCTGTGGTCTTCGGCTCCAGATTTGGTTTATTATTTTTATTATTCATGCACAGCGATCTAGAACAAATGATTTCCCGTCCTGACCCGAGCCCTTCCCGTCCCGGTGCGCGGGGCGGCGGTGGCTGGGCCGGGCAGGGTCAGCCCGGGGAGACCGGAGCGTGGCCAGGGTGGGGTGGGAAATCTATTTCAGGCGTAAACACGAACAAAAGCGCTGTCCATCGTGTCCTGAGCGCAGAATTTATTGTTTCTGCAGGCGCTCGGTCCCTGGGGTGGGCAGGCGGCGGGGCCGACGACCCTTCCTACCTCGGGGCCGGTGGCAGGAGCCTCTCCCCCTTCCCTCGCTCCCTCCCCCGCCTCGGGCAGCACTTTGAACGAAGATCCTCGGTGGGAGAGGTTCCTCCCGCCGCCTGACGAGGAGCGGTGAGGGCGCCCGGCGCTGGGGTACGGCGGGGTCGGGGGAGCCCCTGGGGGGAGGCGGGACGCGCTGCCCGTTCGGGGCGAGTCTGGGGAGGAGCGCTCGGGAGGCTGCTTCCTCCCTGGCTTGCCGCCCCGGGGGAGGGGGACGGAGGGCGGCGCAGGTATCTCTCCCGCTGCGCTCCCACCAGGCGGGACGGGGAAGGGAAGTGGCGGCGCCGCCCGGCAGGGACAAGGCTGGAGGAGCTCCCCGCTGCCCCTTCCCTCGGCAGAGTGGTGCCTGGCGCTGACCGCTCCTCCGTACCTGCCGGGCACGGGGGAAGCCGCGGGGAGCTGCCGGCGCCTGCCCGGGTGCAGCCCCGGGTCTCGGTGTGAAACTGCCGCGACGGGGCGCGGGTCGGGTCTGCAGCCGGCATCGCCGCTCCTGCGCCTCCTGCCCCGGCTCCGCGGCAGCCTGGCCGCTGTTCTGTACTTCTGAGGTAATTTGCGGTTACTTGTATCCGCTCTCCCTGGAGGCAGCTCGGCCGGAGGGGCAGGGTGAGTGGGTGGGTGCCGGTGCCTTGGGCCATCCGGCTGCAGAGCGTGGGGACCCAAAGGGGCTGGGTGCACCTCTGCCCCACCGGAACATCTTTGGAACTTGGTCAGGATGGAGAGAACCCCACCTGTCCTTCAGGGAGCTCTGCCTGCTGAGAACGGCACCGTCCCAGCTCGTCCGGGATAAGCGCTCGTGGTGGGGCTGTCAGGGTACACAGGGCTGGGCGCGGAATTTTTTTACTTTTCTATTCTTTACAATTCCAGCCTTGTGACTTATTGAACACTTTCTTCAAGTGTTTTCACTGGAAACTTGTCTCAAATGAGGGCTGTGAGCCCTAACAAAGAAGGGTGTTGTTCGAGAGCCAACAGGTGACGGGGTGAAACCTGAGTATATGTGTACATTGGAGTAAAGTCTGGCTGCTGTTTAAAATAGAATTTAAAAAAATCAATGGGAGACTGTAAAAGGCAAGATTTCTTTCTTTCTAAATCTGTACACTCTCCTAAGGAGAGAGGGGGGAAGCATCCGTGAGAAAACCGCTTCCTCGTCTGGAAGTTTGGGGTTTGCCTTACTGCAGCGTGCGCTTGAGTTTCCATCATCGCTGTGAAGTGCCAAGGATAACACGGCGAAATCAGATGTGTTGGCGTGGGGCGATGCTTTGTCATGGGGCTTCCTCCTTTTGTTAATAGAGGTAGCCTGTCTTTGCATTGTGGCTCGTCAAAAGAAAATACCCTGAAAAGGAAAGTCTAATTTTCAGTTGGAAAAGTAATCTTTGCGCCAGAATGCTAGAGGATGAAAGCAGTTGACTCCTCTGTCGGTCCTTGTTCGCTGGCTCATGAAAGGGGAAAAAGTTCTTACTTCTAGGGTCCATCTAGAGGTCTGTTGAATAAACAAGTAGACAGGCTCCATTCTTTCCGCTACTGCTCTGGGTAGTTCATTACTCAAAGGAATCAACAGCTGAAGAAGTCGGTGGTGCTGATACAGATTCTGCTCATCAACTGGATACAGATTTTCCAAGCATAGAGCTATAGAGCTCACTGCAAATATGTTACTTGTTCTGTAGCTAGGGAAGGGGACTTCCTGATGATGTGTGTGATACATATTGGAAATAGTCTTTGAATTATTAATAGGTTACTTTATGGTTGTTTATTGCTGCTGTATTACACCCTTCCTCTTTTAATGTAGTTATCTTGCACCAGGGATTAAATAAGCAGGTGAATGAGCTGGTCATGCTAATCTTAACTCGTTGAGCCTTCATTGTGAATGGATGCATGTGATATGCATCTTGTATCCCCTATAGCCTTGTTAACAAGCCTTCTAACAAAAAAAGTTGTTAAAACAATTTACCCTGCAGGACAGAGTAAAACAGCAGGGGATGGGCAAGGAGATGTTTGTCTAACTGTGCTCACAAATCATGACCTTTCTATCTGGTCAGGGGGGAACATAATCAGTGAGCTGGAAATCCTAGCACAGGGATAACCTTCTTACAGGCTTCAGCAACAGCTTTACTCTAAGTTTGATATCCCAGTATTTTTTGTACCCATAGGTTTGTAATTAAGAGTGTAGTTTGTCTTTGCTTCTAAGGAATTTGTCGTATTATGGTTGTTTTAATTCATCAGTGGAAAAAACACATTAATTGCTTTTCTTTTTAAATCGAATTTAGCTGTGTAATTCAATTATGTTATTCATAGTTGTCAACCTGCCAGTGAAATACCTCCTTGTAGACTATAAAGCCTTTTTTAAGAGGTACTATTTGAACAGAGCTGAAACCTCAAAATGTTCCACAGACTTAAAAAAGCAAAGCAAAACAAATCATCCTTGCTGTGTTGTGTAGGTGTCACGCCAGGAGTAGAAAACCCACCTTTCTACTCATCCCTTGGAAAGCACTTATTTTTTCAGCTGTTGTTTATATTCATTTGAATCCTCCTTAGGATGTAATCATTTTAAACAGATCACTTTGAAGGATGAGTGTGGTTTGGAGGCGGGGAGGAAAAACCCTGTAGTTTTAAAATGCAAACCAAATCACACTTGAGCAGGAGAGGAAGAAGAACTCCTAAACAAGCAATTGCTAAAACAGTTCTGCAGACAGCCTGCTGTTAAACTAGGCTGGATTAGAAACCTTGCTCTCAGCAACACCACAGTATTTGTGGCATGACCGTATTGATATGTGACGTACTGTCAGTCATTTTGTAGCCAGCTTCACGTTTGCTCTGTGGGAGCATTTTTCTTTGAAAGTGAATGATGTCCTTAGAGTAATCTCAGTTCACTGAAGATTTGTGGACCTTGCCTTGAACATTTCCAATTGCCTTCTCTGGGAAGGAGAATCCTGACAGTAAAGTTGCATTTTACTGTTGGAGGTAAGGTATATTTTTCCTTTATTCTCTATCAGCCAAACTTTCAGCTGTCCTGTATGACTGGAAACTGGACCTGTGGGTCTGTGGTTTCCTCTTGTTGATGTGCAAGCTCTCTGAAATGGATTGGTCAGAGGAGGCCCAGGCAGGACCAGTTTCTGCAGAAAAGCCGTCTGGTCTCTTACCAGTGCCTTGTTTTCCTTAGGAATTAGGCAGCACTCCTACACTTGCATACTTTTGCTTAGTCGAATTCCTGCTGTTGCCCAGTGCTGCTTTTTGCAGTGTGGAAGTAGTATTTAGCCTTAGTATTCAGAATACTCAGAAAAGTTAACACATCACCATGCATTCAGATTTTGGGTTGTTTCCTTGCTTTTCGAGAGAAGTAAGTCAGGGAAGTTAATCTTTGATCTTGCAGAGAGAGGGTTTGCATAATCAATATGGAGCAATTACTCAGTGACTGGTGGGCTTGTGTTTGGCATTGTGTGAATGAGGCAAGGGTACACTCTGCTCAAGTGCCCAGGCACTGCCAGAGCTTAACCTGTCCCTTTGCCTAAATTATGTTTCAAATTTGCTTTGTGTGGGGTGCAGTTGAGGTCAGGCTGCCTAATGAAATATCAGCAAAGACGTTTCACCTGCTGACTCCTTTCGTTCCTGGGTTATTGGACAGGAGTCAGTTCTTGAAAACTGACTGTTTGACCAACACAAGTTCTTGCGTTGCAATGCCATAAGAATTGAAAATATCATCTTAGATGTCAGTGAGTGGCACAGTATTGTAAACCAGATATCTGCCTCTTTCTAAAGGGAAATGATAAAACAGTTCATCTGCTGCTGAGATAATCTTGGAAGGAATTGGGCTTCTCAGTGATTCTCATAGTGATTTAAGAGTTATTTGGATATAGATGATGCAGGACACAAGCTGCCAACCTGAGCACCCCATCCCTCAGCAACAGTGAGCACTGTTGCCTCTTTTTGCAAGAGTGATTTCCTGACTACATCACAATGTTCCTCTGTCCCCTCCTTCCTCAAACCCCAGTTTTATGCAAACAATAACAAAAACATACCTGATGCTTAACTTTACTTCCACTAGCAAGTTCAGAAGAGAAACAATCTCGTGTCTTGTCATTTGTTTCTGAGGGCAACTAATTCAAGGGATAGAGTATGTACCAGGAAGTCTGTTGTTCTATTTTAAATATATAGGATTGAGTTTGGTTATACTCACCCTCCTTGAGAAAGATGGTGACATGGCAATGTTAAACTCAGAAGCTGTTTTGCTAACCTTCAGCTGTTCAACTTGAGTAAGATTTCAGACATGTGCCTGACACCTCACCAGCTTTCCAGAAAAAGCCTCTTCTCAGAGGGGAAGTTGGCAGGTTTGCTTGCCCCGTCAAATATTAAATTATTCTCTTATTACAGTGCAGCTATGAAGTGTGTTGGCATGTCAGCCGTGCACCAAAAATAATGCCTATGTTTTTGGACCAGAAGGTTTTGGAGTAAAGTTAAACAACTTAATTTCTTTGAGCACTAGCCCAGTGGAAGAGTTAAGTAATGCCATCTCTTTTTATTGGGTGTGGGAATGTATAGATGTATAGAAAATAGGACTAGATAAGATTGTATACTACTGGATATTGTAATTTCTCTGAGTTTGTTGCTCTGGATATATGTGGCCACTTTTTATGGAACAGGTGTAGTTTATGTGCTGAATCATCAGCACTTGGCACTAACCAGTGTCTCATGCTTGAAGGAGAAACTCCTGTTAAGTAACCAGCAAAATACTTGGGTACACAGTCTTAAATCTTCCATCAGCAACTTATTTTCTCTAATACGGTGGTGATGAGACTAGATATGTAATAACGTGGGACCCACCAGAAGCTCTTAGATTGCTCTCCACATTAGACTCACCAGCAAGGTTATATGGCAAGATTAGAATTTTCTACAGCTCAGATCTAGCTCTCACAAAATTGAATCTGTGTTTAGATAAATAGGTGAAAAAATGTCCTAAAAACAGGGAAGACATAGCTCACGTGTAATGTAGTACTGTTACAGCAAGCTTGTTCCTACCCCGAGTGGTCAAGATGTCTGCCATATTAGGACACATCCTCTGTGGTTTTGGTTATGTGTATTTATATAAATATATATATATATTCATTGAAATTACTCATCTGAATTTCCTAAGAACTTCTGCTCTAAG
The DNA here is from genome assembly GCF_003031625.1 of Empidonax traillii. Lineage (NCBI taxonomy): Eukaryota > Metazoa > Chordata > Aves > Passeriformes > Tyrannidae > Empidonax > Empidonax traillii. The sequence continues at coordinate 29,454 of NW_020955581.1, forward strand.
TTCTAATGTAAGACATTTATCTTAAGCTTTTTACTGCAGACTGCTATGGATCTTGGTGAGAGCCTTCTTTGGCAGTTGTTACTCAAAATGATCCCACTGAAATTAAGCTTTGCAGGCTTCATGAATCAACAGAAGCATCACCCTGTAGGGTTTTAAATTGACAGAACAATCATGATGTATTTTACAGAGACTAATCTGGCATAATTGAATTTCAGATACTTAGCAGGACCAACGCCCTTCCACTCCCATACAGCTAAAACAAAGTTCTCAGAGGAATCCAGCAGATGTTTGCTGCTCTGTGCCTGCCTTGTGAACAGCAGGATGCTACTTGCACAACTGTCTTTCCGTAATAATTTCTTTAGTTTTTGACAGGTGGCTGTCATGTCTTTTGTTTTACTAGATTAGTGGTAGTAATGGCTTCAGGAAGAGCTTGTGTCGTTCATGCTGTTAATATCTGCTCAATGAGTCTTTCCTAGATATAGCTCTGTACAACCTGTGATGTGAAACAAGCAGAACTGTAAAAGACGAGAAGTGTTAATATTGAAATACATTGTGGTTGTCAAATGTGGTAGTGTGTGTCTAGGGTTTGTTTTGTTTGAGTAGTTTTATTTTTATAACTCTTTCAAGAACTTTTGAATTGCTTATAGCAAGTTGTAATGAAGCTTCAATAATTTATTATTCTGGGCAACAAAAGGAATACTGAACTGTTCTAAGATCATTTACACTGATAATTAGTTGTTGCATGTTCAAATTTATTAAAGCTCTATTAATCTCTTTCTCCAGATCAGTTTCTTGATGAGCTGCAGCCAAAATATTTAACGCTTCACACTCATGCCATTGGAGATGGAGCCCAAAGCCAATAACCTCGTTTTTGGGTGTCAGCGAAGCTCAACCTCTGACGATGACTCTGGATGTGCCTTGGAGGAATATGCCTGGGTTCCCCCAGGCCTCAGACCAGAGCAGGTACCAACTATGCTTCTGCATTTTAAAAATAAGCCTCGTAAGGACTGTCTGAGGGAGTTATGTGCTCCCTCTACAAGTGTAATTAAATTCTTATAATTTATAAAACTTTAATTCATATAGAACTTTTAACTTCTTATTTTGTTTGTTTCCTGTTCTAATGAGGCTGGGTGTAGGGAGCTTAGAATCCTCAACCCTGAGGATTTTTATGTTCCAAAGAACAGTTCCCAGTCAAGGTTTTTCACTAAGTATGGGCTGCAGAGATATGTACTGTCAAGTGTAAAAGCAGCACAGAAATGTGCTTTTTCTTTGAAAGTAGTTATTAGGTTAAATTAAAACCTATGGCATACCTCATGGCATTGTGCTCTTTGGCCAAGTACTTCACTGCACTTGTATGACTCTTTAAATAATTAGGCATTTGACATCTAGGACATGGATGGCACTACAGTGCACGTAAATGAAAGTGTTCTATCACTGTGACAAATAATAACATATTTTACATTTGTTTAAATAGTTGTATGGCTGTCATTTGTCCCTGCTAGGATTCCTCTTGCACGGTGTCTGGAACCGACACTCATATAGGAGATCAAAATGAACCTCTCATGGTATTCATTAACTTGATGATATTGCAACTGTGCTCAAGCTGTGTACTTGGTAATATCCAGAACTCAGACTTCAGTGTTAGGTGGCCAGGGTGGCTTTGCAACATCTGCTAAACGAGGCAGAGCAATCCTAGCAAGTTCATACAGTCCATAGTTAAAGTGCAGAAGATGTCTCCTTTTTTGCAATGCAGAGATTTTCTTAATAGTGAGTAAAGTAACAAGTCAGCAGGAATGGCAAATAATGGGCTATTTTTAGGGCAACTCTTTTTATCACTTACTTAAGCATCTATAAGAATCCTGATGAATCAGACCTTAAGGCAAACAGCAAGCTAACATTCTTCCAGAACAATTAAATGCCCTAAAATATCCTTATAATCCTAGCTAGCTCAAACTCCCTGAAGTTTTTTTTTCCAAGATGAATTAGAACAGTGCAATAAACTTGAGAAAAGGGCATAAAGTATCTTTAAAGCTTCACTTCTTACTGCAAGTTATCTTTTTCCAGAGCTTTTCAAAATACAGTTAGTAGCAAGTGGGCTGTAAGTCTACTGTAAGTAGACTTTGTTGTTTAAGTTTTGGTTAAATGAAGACCAAGTCATGTTTTGTACAGCCTGTCTCTAATAGTTTTGATTGCTTCCTGACTCAAGTGACAGATTACTGCTTCTTTTTCATCTGCCTTGAACAGTAATAAGCTGTTGACCTGAGCATTATTTAAATCTGGATGGCAAGTAATATTTTTCCCAAAAGCAAAATTTACAGCCCCAGGCCTCGTGACAAGCTGGAAGCTGCATAGGAAAAACAATAAATCTGTAGCTGTTCCACAAAAATATTTTTTGCCATTGGGCTTTGTCATAGTGTTCATTACAGCTTTCCTGTCATAATATTCTTCTGGAAAAAAAAAAAAAAAGAGAGTGAAGATTGATACAAAAACGTTCACCCCATGAAAATTCCATGGTTAATTTGCATCTGATTGAAATGTGGCTGGATCCAGCCTCCTCCCAAGGGAAGGATGTTTTCACCTTCTTACCAAAGGCCACATGGAAGCAATGAAAGCTGATGCTTTGGGTGAACCTGGTCAGCAGGAGACTACAAAACAGCTTTTGTCTCAACAATGTGTAAAATGCAGAGAGCAAATTAAATTTGTTTATATAGTGGCTGTTTTCTGGAAAGCTTCATGCCTTGTGTGGTAAATTGCAGAGGGAAACTTGGAATTTCCACAGAGCTGTTGACCAGCCCTAAAGGGGGTGGGAATAATGAGAACATTAAATGTGCATAATTTATGACACCCCTCTAATTGTCACTGCAAATTGCATTCCAGAAAAGCAATTCAGCAGCTGGGTGCTAGTTTCATCAGAGACAATTCAGGTTTGCTGAGCTGGTTCATTTGGGTCTCGTATTTTCAGCAAAAACCCTGTCATAGGTCTAATGTAGCGTGACTTTCTTCCTTCATAAATGAGACCTGAGATAAAACAGTAGCTAGAGGATGCTGGCAGTGCTTGGGTGATGCATCTCCCTTGGACTGAACTCTGCGTTTCTCCTGGTCAGGTCCAGCTGTATTTCGCCTGCTTGCCCGAGGAGAAGGTTCCTTATGTTAACAGTCCTGGAGAGAAACACCGGATTAAACAACTTCTCTATCAGCTGCCACCCCATGATAACGAGGTAAATACAGAATTTAGGATGAACCGTCAGGGCTTGGGATCTCCCTGCCGGCTTTTACGTGGAGAATTACCTGCCTATGTATTTATTACAAGCCTCAACTGTGGCCTGCAGTGGCATCTGAGCCATAAAGCAGCATGGTGTGTACACTGAGTCCATTGTTCAGCTGTCCGCTTGGCCTGTGTGCAGATAAGAGCTGTCTGGAAGGACACTGCTTCTGCTTGTTAGGGAGGCTGGTGTCACTGCAATAAACTTAACACAAGTTGGTTTTATAGTGTTTGCAGCCACCCACCAATTACCAGGAACCTACAAATTCCTGAAATTGCATTGTAGCGCTCAAAAAGGATGCTTTGTGATAGTAAAAGGTTTGCATCTCAGTTATGCAGTGTAATTTGGAGTAGAAGTGGAAATAACAAACAAGCTCTTTGTAAAGAAAGGGGCGGGGATGTCAATACTTAAGATCTTGTGTGTACTGCAATACTTAGTTGTGGGCACTTAACCATAAATCTAAAAGACAATGTTACGACTGATTTGGGTTCATTCCATTGTTTTAGGATAGCAGCAGATTTTGGTTTGGCTTTTAAAATCTTTTTTCTTTCCTAAACAACTCTTTAGTTTAGCATGGTGGAGTTTTCTTCCTCTAATGCAAAATCTCTCTCCATACTACTTCTGTGTTATGCCATATTATCTAAATATTAAGATGGTAGAGAAGGCAAGTTGGAAAAGTTTAATGATGAGTGGCAGCAGGCCTGATGAATTCCATGCATATAAGCACTTACTTATTAATCTGTTACTTTAAAGGCTCAGTATATAAAATACATTCTCTTGTGTTTTCACTGGAAGGTGAGATACTGCCAGTCTTTAAGTGAAGAAGAAAAGAAGGAACTGCAGATGTTCAGTTCTCAGCGCAAAAAGGAGGCACTTGGCCGAGGCACTATTAAACTACTCTCAAGAGCAGTGATGCATGCGGTTTGTGAACAGGTAATGCTCCTACTGCCACAAGCCAACTACCAGGCTGAATAATCTAAAACTGCAATATCTCAGTATTAAAATTTAAGCTTATCTCTGTCTATATCTGAAAACATCAACAAAAAACAAAACAAAACAAGTTTTTTTTGAAGCTGCATGGAAGAAGAAGGAAGGTAGTGCTTGCTTAAGCAAAACACAACCTTTGATACTGGGAATGAACTGAGTCTTTGATGTATTTCCTACTCAAAAAAAACCCCTAATGCTGGTTCATACTAAAGTAATGACAAATGAAAAACAGACATGTGCTTTAAAATATTATTTTATATAAAATAAACTTATACTCACAAAAGGTTCATTGAGACACATTTTGTCTGGACCAAAATTGATAATATTTTTTCTGTCTTGTCAGAATTTTGGAATAAAATCTCATATTGTGTTTGGCGTTTTAACTTAGTTTAAATGCAAGAAGCTAGAAGTTTGGGATGGGAAGTGTGTTCACTTTCTGGGTTTGTTCCTAGTGTGGTACAAAAGTAAATGGCGGTGAAGTTGCAGTTTTTGCCTCGAGAGCTGGGCCTGGTGTGTGCTGGCATCCCTCGTGTTTTGTGTGCTTCACATGCAACGAGCTGCTTGTTGACCTTATCTACTTCTACCAAGATGGAAAAATTCACTGTGGCAGACACCATGCTGAACTTCTCAAACCTCGATGTTCAGCCTGTGATGAGGTAAATAATTCACATTTTATAGCCAATCTACACTCCTGCTGTTCAGTTAACAAACTGCAGTTGGGAAACACCTAACTTCAGATGTAGTCACTTAAGAAGTCAGGGCTCTGCTGCATAGATACGTTGGAAGGCTGAGGGGTATTTCTTGTTAAATTGGCAATATTACAAGTAATATGATGGTATTTAGAAGGCACAAACCTGTTTGTGCTTAGAGTTGAACCTTGTAGATCGAATAAGAAAAAATATCTGTACAAATATTCCAAAATATCATCTTTATAGAAGCCTCTTTAATGGTTGAATTCTTAGGTTCCTTTTTTTTTTTCTTTAAAATGTGCTGGGGTTTTTTCTTTTTTTTGCTCTTACAGAAAAGGTCAGAATTCCACAATTGCTGTGGGAGATAGTTGTTTCTGTCTTTGTATTCAAAAGGCAGCAAAATAAAAATAACTTTAGCGTATGAACTGCAGAGCTAGGATATTTTACATGCTCTAACTCCCAAGGTAAGGTTTTGGCCACTTAACTAAAAGTATCCATTTTATTTCTGAAAAGATAATTTTTGCTGATGAGTGTACGGAAGCTGAAGGTCGCCACTGGCACATGAAGCATTTCTGTTGCCTCGAGTGTGAAACAATCCTGGGTGGACAGAGATACATCATGAAGGATGGGCGACCATTCTGCTGTAACTGTTTTGAATCTCTCTATGCGGAATACTGTGAGACCTGTGGGGAACATATTGGTAAGTCCTTTTTAAGCATTAAAGTTACAAACTAGGGGAAAGGGAAAGCCAATTTATGAACTGATTTCACATTCCAGAACTATGAATTCTGCAAGTAATTTTTTAGAGAAACCCAAAGCACTGCTTTTTCTCCCTTTCTAGGTGTTGACCATGCTCAGATGACCTATGATGGGCAGCACTGGCACGCCACAGAAGCTTGCTTTTCTTGTGCTCAGTGCAAGACCTCTTTGCTTGGCTGCCCTTTCCTTCCAAAGCAAGGGCAGATTTATTGTTCAAAAACCTGCAGCTTGGGAGAGGATGTTCACGCCTCCGACTCTTCTGATTCTGCGTTTCAGTCTGCTCGATCCAGAGATTCCAGGAGGAGTGTCCGCATGGGAAAAAGCAGCCGGTCAGCTGACCAATGCCGTCAGTCTCTCCTCCTGTCACCAGCCCTCAATTATAAATTTCCTGGCCTTTCAGACAATGCTGATGATACCCTCTCTCGTAAGCTGGATGATTTAAGCCTTTCAAGGGAAGAGGCAAGCTTTGTTAATGAAGATTTCTGGAAAGGAAGAGTAGAGCAAGAAATGCCTGAAGACCCTGAAGAATGGGCTGAACATGAAGATTACATGACTCAACTTCTTCTGAAATTTGGTGATAAAAGCCTCTTCCAGCAGCCCACTGAAGTAGACATTAGATCAAGTGAACACTGGATTTCTGATAGCATGGTCAAGAGCAAGTTGGACTTGAAAAAAAATAATCCAAGCCTAGCAAGTAAGAAGTATCAATCAGACATGTACTGGGCCCAGTCACAAGATGGTTTGGGAGACTCTGCATATGGCAGCCATCCAGGCCCTGCCAGCAGCAGGAAAATCCAGGAGCTAGACATGGAACATGGGGCATCAGGATACAAACACGACCAAACACCGTGGTATGGAGGTTCACTCGAATGTTTGTCTGACTTGAAACAGCAAGAACAAAGTGTTCGTGACTCAATGGATTCCTTGGCTTTGTCTAACATAACAGGTAATGGGGAAATAAATGAACAGTTTTGATAGAAAAGTCAACCAGAGTATGAGATTTGGAGTATTTTGAACAAAAATTTTTCATTTCTGTGATTTTTAAAAGCTTTAATAGTAGGAGACGCATGTAAAGTAGGCAACAGCTTTTATCAAGCACGTAATCTTTAGTGAGATGTGTTTCTGCTACTTAAATTCTATTAGACTCTTCTCCTTTTCTCTTGACTTCTCTTTGCTTAAAGCAAAAAAATTCATAATGTCAAACAGAGTAAGACTGGCCTTAAACTGTGCATTTGTTATATACAAACCACAGCTTTAAACAAATGACATTTTTTTTTGCCATACCTTAAGAAGTTGCATTATATATTAGGATAACATTAAAGGTAATCTGCAAAACACTTCAGATAATTTCCTGATTTGCTTGTAAAAATATGTAGAAAGTCTGAAAGGATGGTAAACTTCTTAGCCTTAGGAAATTAGGTTTATGAGATTATCTTTCTCCATTGACTAAAAGGAAACTGGTAATCCGCTTTTTTGAACCTCCTTGTCAAATGTGATTGAAGTTACCCAAAGGGATAAAGTGCGTGTTAACCTTCCTTTCCTATTTTCCTAACAAAACCCCCAAACCTGTGAGTTAGAGACTCATTTTAAAAGTTGTTCAATCATCTTCTCCATTTTTTTCCTCCTCTAACCTGAATTAGTGCAGCTACTCATGTAGCTCAGGCCCAAACACAGGCTGGCTGCAGTTGCCAAGCAGTAAGGAAGGAACTGAGGAGGGGAGGTTGTTTCAGGTGGCACAGGAGGAGAATGAACTAGAGGTAGAGGTGTTGCACCTGGGACCATCACAGGGCACATGACACTATCATGGGAATGAAAGGTCAGTGGACACAAATGTGGAGTACACCAGGCCAGCTTATTGTTGATGCTTTTTAGAGGGTAAGGATCCTTCTTTGCAAGGCAATAAGCTTGGCTTTCCTGTAGCAACAGCTGGAACATGAATTTAGCAGTACCAGAAACATGAAATATTTTAGCCCTAAAAATGGCAAGCATAGACTGCAGAATCCTTTTTAAGTAATCCTTTTTCTTAAAGGCCTAACTTGTATTCATGTTTCAAAATTTTAAACTCATTGAATTTCTGCTCTTGATGTCCTCATGTTAACTAATTCTTTGGTAATCAGAGCTATACTCAAATGTTTTAAGTCAAAACAAAGTTTAATCTTCTATGAAGCTAGTCCTTTGGGTAATAGTTCCAAAAAACACTAATAAGGTCTGCTTTGCTGACAAGAAATGTTTCGTATTTTGTTATAATAGTTGTCTCTGTCATGCTTCTCTCATCTTCCTTTTCCTCCTTTCTCCATTCCCACCACAGGTGCTTCAATGGATGGAGAAGGCAAGCCACGGCCATCTCTCTACTCTTTGCAAACTTTCCAAGAACTGGATGTGGAGGACTGTGAGAAGATGAGCAACATGGGAACTCTAAATTCTTCAATGCTCCACCGGAGCACAGAGTCCTTGAAGAGTCTGAGTTCAGAGCTGTGTCAGGAAAAAGTCTTGCCAGAGGAAAAGCCAGTCCATATGCCTGTACTGAGAAGATCTAAATCCCAATCCAGACCACAGCAAGTGAAGTTTTCAGATGACGTTATTGATAATGGAAGTTATGAGAATCTTGAAATACGTCAGCCTCCAATGAGTGAGAGGACTCGTAGGCGTGTTTACCATTTTGAAGAACGTGGAAATCGGCCTTCTCACCATCGCAGAAGAAGTAGGAAGTCTCGTTCAGATAATGCACTTAACCTGGCCACAGAAAGAAGAAGCTCTCCGAGAGAGAGATTTCGTTATTACTCCCCTCAGGATCATGAAAAATTTATTCAGAATAGGAGCTCACGTGAGCTTCGGGCATTTATTCAAAACGCGGAGCTGTATGGACAGTATGCCCATACGAGGTCTGACTATGCACTGAGGAATCAGGTGGTTGATAAGTTTTTTGGGTTGTATGGTGAGGAAGATGACTCCTGGTGTTCAACTTCATCCTCATCATCTGATTCTGAAGAGGAAGGATATTTTCTAGGACAGCCAATTCCACAACCACGGTCACTGAGATATCCGTACTATACAGATGATCTTTCTGGTCCAACTACTGCGTTATCTACTTCTCAGTTTGGACAAAGGACAACCAAATCAAAGAAGAAGAGGGGACACAAAGGAAAAAATTGCATTATTTCTTAATTAATTCTTAATTTTTCTTAATTGGGAAGACCAGTTAACTCTGTTGCTACAGTATGAACCACATCTTTTTATATTAATAATTGTACTTAGGCAAGTTGCTGAAGTTCTTAATGCTTTGCCATTGTAAATGATAACCCTGCCAGAGTTTACACTGTTCAAGTAACATTCAAAAATGTCCCCACACCAAATGATCTGCTCAGATACTGCTAGGTTTACATATTGTGTTTCAGCTGTCAAAATACTGTTACTGCAGTTCTTTAGATAGAGACTTTTTGTAGATATTTTATTTTATGCTCGCTACTCACCTACACTGAATTATCTGAGAGAGGATTCAGCAAAGATAAGTAAATAAAAATGTCAGTCCTGTGCTGTAGCTATATCCACATAGGTGATCTTTGACTTTTTCCTCTTGCTGCCAAGAAAAAGAAGGCTCCATGCTGTATCTTTTCTTCACAGATAAAGCTCACTCTTCCTCTTTCAAGTTTCCTCACAAAAACTGGAATTTTTTTATTTTAATTTGGGAAAATGCTCCTTAAAGAGGCAAAAATCAGAATGTGGGAGCTGAAATGCTCGAACCCTTGATGTATCCTAAAGCAACAGTAAATGGTTTATACACTTAACTTTCATAGGTTTTCCTCCACAATTTTTTGACAAACTGTAAGGTGAATGTTTTGGGTTTGGGGTTTTTTTTGTGCCTATTTAAAGGAAGGTGTTAATTCAGCTGCTGGAATTGGACTTAGCTGCCACTGAGTGGTGATGTTTCTTCTGTCATTCCCCCCCACCCCTCAGCAGTGAGAGAGGTAAAACTGCTGGAGTCCTTTGCTCAGGCATGTAACCCCATTTAAGTCAATGAATCCACTTACTTACGTAACAAATATTTTCATAAGGGCTTAAGGGATTAGGCTCCAGAATTGTGTCTTTTCACATGCATTATCCAGGTTTTAAAATGTATTAGCTGCAATTCTAAGTCAAAAAACATTGATATTTATAATGTAGTATTTCATAGGCTTAAATGTATTCATAATTTAACAGTGCAAATACTAATGTACATATTGTACAGTTAAAATTTTAAAATCTGAATATTTTTATATCCCTGAATTTGAAGAAGTTTGTTACAAGATCAAACTAGATTTGTTAAGGGTTTAACAGCAGCATTATGGATGAAATATTGCTTGTATTTTAGTCAGGGGGTTTAAGCTGAAAAATATTGAAAAATGTTCAGTGCAAAACAGCTTAATTTTGTCTACTAGGTATTAAAAGCTCTGTATGCATGGTGGGGCTATGTAAATACTCTCTATGGCCCTCTTAATCTTGCAAGTGTTATTTATGGGTCAAGCAAAATGTAAACTATATAAATGTAAAAACCACACAAGACTGGAATATATCAGTACAACCAGTATGCAACTCCTGTGGATGTGGATTTTATTATTATTGTTCCCCCTCCTTTCCCAAAAATAATTTCTGAAGTTCACCTACATAAAGGAAGAGAGATCCTGGGTGGTTCTAGAAGCCAAGCTGGCAAAAACTATGACCTAATAGCTAATCTCAAAAGATCTCTTGAACTCAGATGTGGAGCAGGAGCTACTTTAATTTATAATAAACTTCTTCCACTGTTTTAAATAAATTTGTTAACTGTGACATCCACTAATGAAGATAGTAAATGCTAAAGCCAAAGGTTTTCTGACCACCTGAAGAAAGGAAATGAATGAAATAGTAGAGGCTTCTTACCAGAAAAGCCTGTCAAATCAAACTAAGCTTGCCCTTCTTGAGGATATAAAAGTTGTAAATAAAAGCAGCTAAAAGTAAGGAATGGATACACAGGCACTGGCTTACACCAAAGAAAATGAAGCTATTGCAAAGGCTAAATCAGACTAGCACTTGCTTGCTTGTATTTTTCTAGGTAAAATGGGCAACAGATCCTTTACTCCCAGAAGTGGTACTCACGGTGTAAGTCACTTTTCTAGTACAAACAAGTCTCATGTAGGTGAAAGCTGATCAAAGCAATACCCTGTTACATTGCATGGGCCCATGGGTGCCTCGTGGGATGGTTCCAGCTGGCAGGCTCTGCCCTGGCTCAGGCAACAGCTGCTTTACAGCCACCAGACTGCCAGGAGTTACGGGGCATGAGGAGAGATGGTGACTTCTTAATACCTTCCCCAGGATGCTCCAACAATGATTCCCTTCTTGCCTGCATTTCCAAAAATGGGAAATTGGGGTCCTCAGAAACAAAATACTGTGCTACTACTGCTGTGTCCTTTGTTGGACCAAGTAACAGTCTCATGGAGAAATGTCTCCACCAGTATTTCCTCAGATCTTACATCATCTCCTGAGATGCAGCATTTGTACTCTCCAAATGGCAACGTCTTATGGAATATTAGATGAGTAAAGTTCTCCATACATTGCTAGTTGCTTCTTAATATTTTCTTATTTAAGAAAAAAATTTAAGATGACTATACAACTTTATTTAGTTTTCTCAGCTTGACATAAACAACTTCTAATAGTTTTGACCACTTCCTATGAGAAATATTTCTAACTGGTTCTTCTACCTTAAATAGAATGGTATGGGGTTAGCACATTAACAAGTGCTAGGAGTAACTTCCACTTTCAGGAGCTCTTACAGTGACAAAGAAATCAAATTCCTCCATCACAGCATGTTTTCTTACAACAGTGCTCTTTCTACCACTTTCCAGGAGCCCCACAGAGACTGTCCACTAGACCAGAGACATCTTTTTTTATACTGATCTGAAATAAATCCAAACTACATGCTTGTTCTAGAGGAAGCAAGACTAAAAGCCATCTTTCTGCCTTAAGTTAAGGAACTGGCATAGTATATTTTACTTACATCAGAAAGCATACATCCCAAAAGGTTAAACGTGAACATTCAACACAATGTCAAGTATTAAATGGAAAATCATTATCCTCTCACTTATGAATGCAAATGAAACCTTTCACAGAAATAACACAAAAAATTAAAGACTCCTTAGTTCATGAGTAAAATTTATCAATTTCTTCAAAAAAGTCAGATTAAGCAAAGGACAATGTAACAAAACTTTTGAAAGATCTTACTGACCTGTTAGCTAATATAAAATACTCAAGAATACTGGCTGACAGGTCAGGCTCAAAAAATTATAGTAAATGGGGTTACCTCAGGCTGGTAGCTGGTCACCAGTGGTGCTTCACAGGGCCAGTGCTCTTTAATATTTTTATAAATGGTTAAGAGAGGAGTCAAATGTACTTTAAGTGCTAACACTACTAAATTGAGAGGAGCTGTGGACTCCCCTCAAGGGCAGAGAGGTCTGGATAAGCTAGTGAACTGGGCAATCACCAGCTGCATGATGTTTAACAAGAGCAAGTGCCAGATTCTCCACCTGGGACAAGGGTAGTCCTGATTATACATACAAATTGGAGAATAAGAAGCTGGAGAGCAGCCCTGCAGAAAGGGACGTAGAGGTCCTGGTCAAAGGCAAGTTAAATATAAGTGAACACTGCCCTGGCAGCCGGGAGGGCCAACCATGTCCTGGGAGGCATCAGGCAAAGCATCACCGGCTGGTTGAGAGAGGGGATTGTCCCACTCTGCTCTGCACTGGTGCAGCCTCACCTTGAATATTGTGTGCAGGTTTGGGCACCACAATATAAAAAAGAGATTAAGCTCTTAGAGAGAGGAACGTGGTCAAGATGGTGAAAGGCCTTGAGGGAAGGAGTGTCTGAGGTCACTTAGTTTGTTCAGCCTGGAGGGGACTGAGGGGAGACCTCATGGCAATCTACAACTTCAAGATGGGCAGTGGAGGGGGAAGTGCTTATCTCCTCTCTGGTTACCAGTAACAGGACTGGTTACTAGTAACAAGGAAATTGAATGAAGCTGCATCAGGGGAAGTTCAGACTGGACATCAGGAAAAGATTCTCCACTGAGAGGGTGGTCAGTCACTGGAACAGGCTCCCCAGGGAAGTGGTCATGACCCCAAGCTGCCAGAGTTCAAGGAGCATCTGGACGATGCTCCTAGTCATATGGTTCCGTTTTCAGTAGTTCTGCGAGGAGCAGAGTTGTACCCAATGATCTTTACAGTTCCTTTCCAACTTGAGATATCTATGATCGTAAGCTTAGGTATTAATAGAAAAGCACTTGAAAAATCAGATACTTTTATCATAGTAAATTTAATCAGGATTCTAACAAAGGAAACTCCTAACAAACTGTACAGTAACAATGGAAATTTTTAATCAAAAATATATTAAACACAATTTCAGTATTTTTTAATTAGTATTTCTAACCCAAAGCAGAAACTGATGTAACACCCCAAAGGTTCTCTGTCCTGTAGACAAGTAGCGAAGTGCTGTAGTTATACATCTGCATCAGAGAAGACTGCCTGTGGTTCACAACTGATCTTCGTAGAACAATGGTAAAACTGATCTTGGTAAAACAACAAAAAAATTTTGCCAGAAGGGGCAGGTCAGGTCTTGGTACTGTGTCACGACAGGTTGCCTCTCTTTCCCTCTCTCCCTCACCAAATTAGCATCCTGTAGGACCCACGAGCTGATTTCCACTCACTGTGCAGCTCACACAATCCCGGTTGCCAAAAAGAGCAGTTGCTGGTCATCTCCTTTGAGCAATGTGAACTTTAAGAAACCAGCAAAAGCCAACTGCAAAACCGCACCCTACTGACATCAGAACTAACCAGGCATCTCAGGAATCTGATGCAATGAATACTTAATACACCATAGCGAGATTTGCATGTGCAAGATGCTGTGATACATTCAGTACCCTGTACATCCAAAATCAATGCTATTTCATTTATCTTTCTGTACCCCATTCTGACAAAATCGAGAAATGGTGAGTTTGGGTCATTAGTCCTTTTAGAGTTTCACATGTTCCTAAATGTATATGCAGACAAAACAATCATGCTATTACTTACCTCTTTGTGATTATGACTCAAATTATCCCTTTCCTAAAACTTTCATAAAAAACAGTACCTTAATAAATGTAGTAAATAGGATTCCACAAATGAGTCCTGAATATTTTTCACTAGCAGCCTCTTGACTTTCCTCAATCACTGTTCCCAAAATACAAGTTGCTCCATCATGTAAAAAATGATCCCAGACTCACCTAGGTTTGAAATTATGGTGAATTTGGGGTCTTACCGATCAACTTTGCTTTACACCTAATCCAAAGCTACGATCTACTAAAGAGGTGGTCCCGCTTGCTTTCCTTGATCATCTTTGCCACCCCAATTCCTGCTCCTTCTTGAAGCTGGAAATAAAGATTACACACAGCCTCCTTATTGTTAAAACTGATGGATGAAAAGTGGTGAGAACTTGTAAGGGGGGAGAGGAACAGAGTAGGAAAAGGGAACTTTCCCTGCTCAGTGGCTGCCTGCAGTTACATTCTGTAGGGTGTAGTCAAAAACGCAGCAAATACAAACAGTAAAAAAAAAAATAGAATCCATCCTACATAATACTGCTTACTAGTAATGAGTCCTGATATGGAAAACACCAAAATTTAAAAAGCATTTGCAGAACCTGCAATTATAAAAAAATACAGCACTTCTTATATCAAGCAGTTAGAGCTGCTCTAGCAGTCAGAGACTAGAGATAACCCCTTGTGTAATTTTACAGAATTAATTGGAATGTTTAAATTAAACCAAAACAGATTGTTTAAATCATAATTGTGACCAATTTTGCAAGTCATCCCTTTCTACAGTATATATGAAAACCAGATGTATTTCTGCATATGTTGAGGAATGGGAGTTGTGTCTTATTATTTCAATAAAAAATACATAGTTTGAAGTTACACTTATAAGCATCAAAACATAAGAGTGCATACATCACACCGAACAGTTTTTTACAAGCTAATGATGCAAAGGTTTCAAAAATAGTTTGTTGCTTTACAACATTTTTGAAAAGAACGTTCTTTAAAAGGAATATATGTCAACAAGTACAGGTAGGAACAATACAATTGTGGAGACCACAGTGAACAAGGGAACAGCCACCTGAGCTACCTCAAAGGAACACAGTCTTGGGTTCATATCTCCAACAACATATCTCCTCTTTCCCTGCAAAAAGCAGATTTATATACTATGGCATACACAATGAAGAGGATCTAAAAGCATATTTTTGACCTTAGTAGGAGCCCTCTTTGAAGGATTCTGAGAGATCTTGATTGGCAGCATCATACTCAGCAATGAAATGTTTGAGTTCTTCAATGCATCGCTCACCTATTTCATGCAAATTCTGCCTCAGGGCAAACTGAATGGACTTCTCTAATGATGGATCTTTATCAATTAGCATCTTCACTACCATGCCAAAGGTTTCACAGTCTTGTCTGTAGACCTAGAAACAACACATTTTACATTAAATGTAAGACTCTTCACATTAGCATACCAACAGCCCTCATTGAATTAGATCCAAACCAAAAAGGAATATTGGATATAAAGTGAGTTTCAACTGTAAAGCTTATTGGCACTTACCTCTTTTCTGACCTGTACTAATACAAATGTAACTAGCTCAGAACTATCTGGATACCAGACATAACTTTTATTGGATGAAATGCCTTCAAAGGAGATATTAAGTTCCTCTTGCAGAAATATTTAATAAATAATGGTAGAGCAAAGTGTAAATGCTAAACCAGATTTTCATTTCAATATATTTAAACTGTGGCATGTCTAGCAATCTAATCTTTATACAAAGCATCAATAACTTAGTTTGTAATATTTCCTTATACTTTAAATACAAGCTGTGTTTAAATAACGTCACCAAATTTTGTTTGTTTGTTGGATATCTGTTTATTGTAGAAGTCCTTGACAAATATGACTTTAATTAGTTTGGGTGCACTGGTGGCTCAATGACTAGAGAACAGAGAAATCCTGACAGTGGTTTACCTGAACCCATCTGACCTCATCCTGCAGGGAATGAGGAGTTTTCAAGTAAGTTATGCACCACATTTGAGGTGAAGGAACTTCTCATTATCACTGCAACTGTTCTTCTAACAAGCATCTGACTGTGCTCTTAGGAGGTTTTCAAAGCAATCAGTGGCATTTCAAATTTGTTTTTTTTCCAGATTCCAGCTAAGTTTATTAATCTAAACACCCAGAGAAAAAGGAATTTGTCAAAGTCTTTTCAACTGCCAGGTGCAGTTCATTTTCACACCTCTTTGGCCAATTTCCATTTAGAAAATAAATTGGCTTTTTGAATGAAGATAAGTAAGTAGTAATTTTTCTATCTCCATTTTTTTTTGAGGGGAAAAAAGCTAAAATGTTGATACTCTTCAAAGTATGATTACCTTTTAGTATTCTGTACTTGTCTTCGAATTTGTTTTTCACAGATATGTGCAAACCTTTCCTCCCACATTTATCTATATTGTGGACACCAATGATACAACTGTATATAAACAATTCCCCACTATTAAAACCAAAATTAAAAAACAAAGAAAACACACTCACCCTCAACCAAAACCCACCACACTATTGATCCATAAGAACCAGTTTGAGGTCACCTTAAGCATAGTCATGTCAGAGGAGCACTAAAAAAACCCAACATTCTGCACACAAACTAAACTATTCTCAGAGAAACAATGATTGACATGATACCTTTAATAAAGACAGTTCTCAAATGTTTGAAAGCATATTCTATAAAAACAGTCTAAAGCAAGACCCAAACACCGGTTGACAAATAAAAGAAAACCTTTCAGAAGAAACTGATCTTCAGTGGTGATTAACCAATTAAAAAGAAGAGTGCAGCCCAAACCAAACTGGAGCTAAACATCTTCAGTGTGGAAACATTGTGCACACGGGATTTTTTCAGAGAGGGGTTTGTTTTCTTCTTCGTATGTTTAGTTCTTTGGTAGTAAAATACCAGCACAAAACTCAGACTCCCAGAGCTCATGTTCCACAGCAAATAAAACGTGGTACTTGCTAAAAGAACTTCAGAGTAAATTGGGTAACTTTTTTCTCTGACTCTTTCCAAAGAAAAAGCTCAGGAAGAATTGCTGTCTCTGATAAGTCATGTGACAGACAGATGAGATTTTGCTTTGGGTAACTCAGGCCTTTCAAGTACTTGCAGTATGCTTGTTAGCACCTTCACAGGATGATTTATGAAATGCTTTTTCTCCCCAAAGACATTATGCTTTGGGGGAAATAGTTTAATTTTTTTTTTTCTTATTGCATGTCTATTTGTCCTATTTTGTCACCTTCAAAGTGGTCAGACCAAGGATCTGTGAATGATCTTCCACAACTAAACAAACCTGGTAACTCTGAGTCTTCAGAGGACGCTGGCACTAACAGACAGCACAGATGCATTGTCCAGTCTTCTGCACAGGAAGGCACTCAAAGCTACAACTGAAGGAAATGCTCTACTTTTAACTGGTCTTCAAATGAATGGCAAATAGTACTATTGGCTATTCCACTCACACACCACAAAGAACTAACCCAGATGAAATTCTCTGACCTTTAGCATACAAATATTAGCTCAATCTAAGCATATTTTTCTTTAAAACTTTCACAAAAGAAGACTTGGAGGAGAATCAAGAGAGCCATGGTTGCTGCATCTGGAATCAGAAGTCACTTTGCTGTCGTAACAATCTGGATATAAACACCTTCACACAAGAGATGAACGTTTTCAATACTTTATGACAAAAGACTTAAAAAAAATAGAATTGACCTAAATTAGGGGAAGAGGGCGAAGGTGGAGCAGGAAGACAGTTCTAACTACAGAAAACAAAGGAAACAGCTCAGCTTCTCTAACAATAATTGAGCAATTTTCCCTCAAGAAGCTTTCTGCCCCAGCTGCTAATTCTGATCCTCCTGGTGCAATCTGCCTCCTTTCCAATTGTGCTGATAAACTTATTTGTATAGTTGCAATGTAAATTGCATCACTGAGATTATCCCTTTTAAAATTACTTTCCCCCAATTAATGTGATTCAATGATTCAATTCTAAAATCAGATGCATCAGCACGACTGAAAGAACTGTAAGCCATGGTCCCTAAGTGAAAATAACTTCACAAACCAGTTTATATCTGTAGTCAGTGCACAACTACCAACCTTCAGAGAGAAGTTACTATGCTTTACAGAAGGAAATACAGATTATCAATTACAAGAATATAAATACAGAAGATGTTAATTACAACTTAGTGGTACAATCAACTATTTAAAAAATGTGTGAAAGCACTCAAAGCTCTTAAAAAAAGAGGACAGTGGCGTGACATTAAAATCCATCTTTACATAGAATACAAGGAGGATATTTCTGGAGAATAAGCCGAGAATGTGATGCTTGACAAAGGAAGAAAACTGCAGAAAAGACTCCAAACAAGCAAAAGAGCTCTGCTGGAGAAAAATACTGGAAGAACTTCTGCTACAACAAGGTACAAAAATAACCTTATCTTTGAAATTCCAGCTGATACTGATTTTGATCTCAGACCATGGAAATCTCATCTGTAAACATCTGGAACTAAAAGCTGAAAATTATTTCATGTGTGGGGAAAGAGGAAATAATGTTTTTAAAATGAAAACCAAGAAAGGGAATGATACCAATGACATGATTATTCTGTCCAACATATGTCAGATAATCCTGAACACAGCTAGAGCCATAGGGTGATCATTTACCAAGGCTTTAGCATACATTTATTCTCTGACCCAAGCTACAGAACCAGCATAATGGAAAGAGCATGTACGACTTCAGTAAGCAGATGAAGGAGAAGTATAAACAGCTGTTCTATTCCACAATACATAAATATATTTATTTTATATACATATACATGGTCTTCATTTTCCTATGAACCAGAAGTATTTAAGCTGAATTGAAGTTCTCTTTGAAGAGTTTTCCAAAATCAGCACATCTGACATCTGTGAAGTCAATATGCATACTTTTATTTTATTCTCATGGAATTTTAGCTCTTTTTATTGTTACATGATAACAGCTTAGAAGCTCTGGCTGAGATCAACCTTTTGCTGTGCTGGTCTCCATATAAGCACTTGATGCAAATCTAAAGGTGTGATGCACCTGTGACATGTTAGTGAACACTCCTCATTTATTTCAGAAAACTAAATCAAAACTTGCACTTAGAACTGCTTAAATATAGCTAAAAGACTTTTATTTCCCAATTTAACTAGAGAAAAAGAAATGTTAGTCCTCCAGGTGTGAGATGATCAAGCCCTAGAACTCTCCAGGCAGAATGAAACTTTTGAAAACTCCCTGATCTACGTCTATGCTATGTTTTCACAGTTAACCTCAAAATGGCATCAACAGTGTCTTAAATTACAATGTATGGCACTGACATGAAAGGAACGACAGACACCACACACTTCTTTCAGCTCAGCTCTTCTATGAACAGGAAGAAAGAGGGGCAGAAGCAAGCACATACGGACTGCTCAAGTCTCTGACTGCTATATCCCATCTTCAATGATAATCTAAAAATGATCTTTGCTTAAACCAAAGAAAAACGTGTTGAATGGCTTTGCTGATGGGTGATATTATACCTAGCTAGGGAATACCTTGACAACATGCCTACGTCACTCAAAGTCCACCTAATTTCCTTTCTCTGCCTAGCGCAGCCCCATGTTTTTCTCTCAAACTGTTCCACAGCTGCACATGCATTTTGTTCAACAGAGCTGTTAGACAACATAACTATAAGTAATGAGAATGAAAACCAGAACTTAAGATGTCCTCCCCTTCAAATGATTACAGGCTGCAGAAGAGTCATAAGAGTAATCTTGACCTCAAGGTCTTGCATACCTGGCCAAAAATCAGCTTCATTTCAACAGCAAGAGTACACATGATATTCAAAGGGGATGAAGACAACCCTTATTTCAACCCATGCACCAAGTTTACTTTAGCTCAGCTCTACAGTCTGTGCAAAGAAAGGCTTCTGAACCTCTCAAGATGACTCAGAACAGCTAAAACCACAGCATCTCTTCTAAACAGATTTGAAAAATAGGGAAACAAGGAAGAAGTTCCTTGATAACTGGAATGATCTCCAGGAAGACTGGTCCCACCAGGATACAAAAGTTAGCCTTTGCATCTCCCTTGTCCACAGCTCATAGACAGTAAAACTGAGTAGCAAATGAAAGATGCAAATTTCTACTGTCTCAGAAAGGACTCAACTGAATCTTCACTTCTCATTTGTAGAAGAACTGATCTAATGAATGTGCTTTCTTTTATATACAGGTGTTAAAACATTAACTTTCTTCTCCAGCTATGGTTTTGAATGAATATGACACTGTGGCACCTTTTTTTGAATGCTCTTGGCTTTATGTACATGTAAAAGCCTCTTGAATAGGAATCATCAAGAGACTTGCATATGCAAAGCTTGACCAGCTATATGCAAGAGATGGTCAAACTCACTTCAACGCAGAAGGGGGTACTGCTTGCAAACACAAGCGGGACCACCAGACATGACAAGGGCCATATCCATTAAGTGCATGTGATGATTTAGCAAGTGAAATCTATGCCCACGATTTAATCTGTAATTTCAAACCCCTTGCTCTTTTTCATCACAACTTTTCCTCCACTTTTTTCAGCGTTTTTACCATTCAATACATTTACAGATTCATCCAAAACTCTCTTGCCTCCACCAGGGCTCCTTCTTCACAGCAACACAACATGCATCTAAGGCCCCCTGAGCAGCTCCACACTACATCTATACAGCCTCAGTGCTTGTGAGTCATTGCTCATCTTCAGAGATGCCTGTTCTTAGGTCCTCATCCAAAAGGCCAAAGACCCTCAAGGCTCAGTTCACAGAGGGGAAGGAGTGAGGGTTGTGGCTCAGAAACCACGTTAAACAGCCTGCAACCCTTAGATACTAACTCACCTTTGAGAAGACCCAACATGCCCAGCGATCACAATCTGGCATCTGTGATACATGCAAGTACTCATTTAATATATTATCTTTCAGAAGACAGAAGCTCTTCAGTTACCAAGGGCACATTTCCCACAAGTATCAAATACCCCATGCAAGAAGGAAAGAAGCAACATGCTTGCTGGTAATTGTTTGATTTCTCACAAAGGCACAGCATGAACTTGCAGAGCACAAGTACAGCACAAGTTTGAAAGCTGTAGTACATCCCCTCCAGACACCTCAGTAATGAAAGAGCAAACTGTCAGAAATTTTCCTTGCTTCAATGATGCCCCAGGGCCCCCCCTACACCAGGGAGAGGTAACAGCTTTTGTTCCCCCACCTAAACCACGATAGCTGGGTTGGTATAGCCCTCTGGTGGTATAAACCAGCTTATTTCACCTCCTCAGCAGACCTGCTGAGCAGACCAAAATAAGTCTGACAAACACTCTTCTGTGACCCAGTTACATCTATGCCAGGTTTTCCCACCATGGGTAAGACTATGAGTAAAAATTTTTCTTCTACTCCCAACTAAAAGCAATACTGAAAATTTTTGTAATGTAGACTTAACTCTCAATTGATTGCATATGCAGTCAAATTTGCATTTTAATTGTGCCTGTAAGATCTAGCAAGCTGGGAAAGTACTATACAGAATAACATCTGAACCACAAGGGTCACAGTTTTTTCTCTGCCAAAGACATATTTTAAAAGGAATTATTACCTCTCCCCAAATCTCTCTTTTAAATTTATTTACATGTTATCTTGGATTTTTTTTCACCCTGCAAATTAGACTTCATTAACTTACCCAAAATTTACTCTCCTAAAGTACAATAAGGTAATCCTCTACTGAAAGAGTACAGAGAAATTTTCATTACTGCAGTGGCAGTGTAATTGTACTGTTATATTTATGAATACAATATATAAATTTATAGTTCCACAGTGCAAAGAATGCTCAGAACTGTTAAACCATTTGCAGACAATTCTCATGATCAAGACATTTAGAATTCACTTTCAACCAAAATAAACTATTTTTTATGGTTACAAAAAACTAAATTAACATACAAAAAAATTAATGCTTGGTTACAATAGTGGTATACGATTTTTAATTATACAGTATCAACAAGTCTATTCTATTCCTTTCTTAAAAATACACTAACAATTTTTTCCTGAATCTACGCAATATTTTCTGCACCCATTAATCAATGTCTTTATAGATCAACTAGATATTCATTGAAGTGCAAACTGGGAGAAATAAGTTAATTTACTATGTAATAATGAACAATTTCATGTTAATTTGCTACTTACTGAAGTTATGCAAAATATTGAAGTTATTTGCACTTCAATGCAATTCTGCCTCCCTTTCCATTGAACGTTTAAAATGCCTGGTTTAATAATCAGCTTTCAAAATGTAAACCTAAATACCTGACTGAAAGGTCTATTGGAAGCCTCTCATGTGGAACAGATGTCGATACAGCCCTCACTTTAAAAGCAGCATGAATTCAGATCTGGACTCTGCTTTGCCCTCCAGCACCAGGACTGGCCACGTGTCGGGGCAAGAGGGGAGCACAGCACAGCAGGGAGAGGTGCTGGGAGCTGCAGTGCCTGGGAGGAGGACTTTGGGCGAGGCAGCTGAGGCTGGCCCTGGACTCCCCAGGAGCTGGGGCCACAGTGTTTCTGTTTCAGCTGGTCTGCAGCTCCTTGCTTCTAGGTCACAGCATCTCCTTTCTGAGATTTTACTTATTCCTTTGACTAAATTAATCTGATAGAGGAAATGCAGTGTAAAACAATGCCGCTACAAGGCTTCCCCTTCATTTAAAAGTAGAATTCTAGAAAGCAGATGAAAAGAGCTCTGTAAAACTGAGGGGTGGGTATCTATGTCTACAGTAACAAACTCCCCGCTGAGTTTACACATACATTTTAAGGCTGAAAACCCTGAAAAGTTGGCTTGGGTCCTGAGACACAATCCTGGTCTTTTCCATGCTGTGTAATGCACTGGAAAGAAAACATTCAGGCTAAATTATTTACCTGTGTGAATCCATTACTTCCAGTTTAGGTGAAGACATCATCTGGATACTCCTTTGCTTCATACCGTGCCCCCAATGACACCTTTGATATTCTGGTGAAGCCATGGGGTTTAAATGGGATGGAGCCCATGACTGGCTCGGGCATGCCATGTCTGCAGTTGTGCTCCAACAAAGTCACACTGCCTTGTCTTCCACACATCAGCCTCCTCTGCCCATGGCTTCTGCTCTTCTCTGCCCCTCAAGAGCAATCACACTTCTAATCATCCCTGCAGAGAAGCACCACCCCTCCTCAACTCCCTTCTTCTTTTCATGATCCAAACAAAAAATTACATGGTTTTGTGCATTTGCTCAATGCTTATGCAGCATTATATTATAAATCTAAAGATGGGACATACAGCTTTTGTATGACACTGTTGAGGAGACCCAAAGAATAACAGGGTCTCCTATTATTAAATAATAGGAGAGTAATAAAAAAAGTAATAAAAAATACTAAAAAATAGTAATAAAAATAAAAAGCAATAAAAAGGTAAGTCCTCAACAAGTGCAGTACTTGTTTACAGCTCCAGTTACACAACAAGGACAGATCTGTAGAGCAAGGTTGTATGGTTTGGAACAATCAGCAAAAAAACCCCAAGTTAATACTACTTATAAAGCTGTTCATGCAAACTACTGAACTGTCTCAGCAATCTTTAAAGTCAAAGGGAACAGGGAAAGCATCACATTCAAAGTATTTAGCGCAATGCAAGATTAATATTAAACTGCTACAACTCATACTGCCTGGCAATGAAATTTGTATCTGGACAGCTCAGCAACAGAGTTTTCATTTATGAAAACTTACATTTTGCAACTAGTTCCCCATTGCTTTAAAGTTACTACACACAAGTTTTCAATAAAAAGCAAAAAATTATTTTAAATATATTGCTAGGAAATCCATGGATTTACTTTAATATTTTTTAATGCTATGGTGGAGGACTTGACACAAATGTTTAAATGAACAAGAACTGGTACACAACAGAAATGTACATGATTATACACTTCATTTAATGTTACATTTTGGCAAGAGCAAGCGTATTATTACTCCTTCAAGAAATGTCTTGCTCAGTCAAGCAGAAGTAGCTCCCATGTGGGAGAGCAAGGACTATTATGTTACATGGTTTTACCGGAGATAATTCTTTGCTAAACCAATCAGACCACATAATAACAGCATTCTAACACCAACTAAAGGCCCTTGGAGACCAGTTTGTGTGTGGCCTAGATTTCATAGGCTTCTTTACAACAGATGTATTGGATGAGGGTAGTGTTACTTCATATATTAACTTGTGTGTTCCTTAGGTAAAGCAGTAGTAAAAGTTTAAATTCTGCCTCTTACATATTCTTCTTATAGAAAGTGCGTGCCTTCTGTAAGCAGATGAAAAATCTGAATTCAAATAATCCATAGCAATTACAGTTCATCAGTTTCTAAATCTCACTAGGAGCACCGATAATCTCCTGAAGATATATCAATGACATCTTTTCAGCTCATGTGTAAGAATACCCAGCTGTATGTTTAAGAATGCCCAGATACAAACAACTGTGCAGCCAAGTCCAAAAATTGTCTGAAAGAGCAACCATTTATGTATCTAATTATTTCTCTTTGTTCTCTAATGATCTTCAAGTCTAGAAACTGTGTTTTCATAGGAACATGAATGAAAACAAATCCCTAAATACTCTCCTCTCTGACTGATGCTAAAAAACTCCCATTACTTGAAATACACCAGTTCTGGATTAAACAGGAAATAATCAGCTTTATGCCAAAGGAAGGACCTCGCCCTGCAACTTTTTATTTATAAAATACTGAATTGATGGAAAGCTATTTCCTAAATCTGCTCCATGGTAAACTTATTGCTCCATCCAAAACAGGAAGGGTGAAGTTTATCTACAGAAGACTCTACGTTAATTCTCTTGTTAAAAATGCTTTCAGTTATGTCCACTGACCATGAAGGAACACAGTATTCATTTAAGCTTCATCAGAATGGGCTGCATATTGACAGCAACAATGAAATGACGAACCAATCTTTCTTGTCATAAAATCACACAAATATTTTGTATGAAATGTACAGTAGTTCAAGATCCACACCGATCAGCTGTGTTGCAGTCAAGATCAACAATGATGCACTTGATTTTACCAAAAAGTGACTTGTGGTGATTTAGTTTTCCCTCAGTGAAAGTTGTCACACTTTCAATTTCAACAAATATTCTCAGACTCAACATTGTGTTAAGAGGGCTCATTTTCATTAATGAGGAAGACAGAATTTTATCCTGAGGTGTGGATCACCTGTATTTTCTCTAATTGCAAAATGAAAATAAGCAGCAATAGGAAAAAAACAACCAAAAAAACCCCTTTTTCCAACTAAGAGCAACTCCAAGTAGGTTAGCTGCACAATTAACTGGCAGCAGCATTGCTAATATAAATGCAAGGCTGGTGGATCCATGAGTTTAAGAACCAGTACTTATGAGAAGACTTCCTCATCATCACTATAAAAAGAGCAACTTCTTTTTTCTTCTTCTTTAATGGTTAAAAAAAATGCCAAAACAGGTTTGAAATTGCATGCCAAAGGGTAGGTTTTTTTCATCACATATGCAGCATAAAGGAAACACTACACAAAATAAGTAAACTACTGTATGTAATGGACAGTTTTTCAGAAGAGAAAAGCAACAGCTGCAAGAAGAAAACCAATTACTTCGATTACCCAGATTTTATTGCTTAGTTTATGTTAAACCTTACTGCTTCTGAAAGTTTAGAATTACTTCACACATTATATTAGCCTCACAAATCAGTTTTATTAGTGCCTCAATAATGGACCAAACTTTTTTTAATGTCCAAGTCATTGTCCTGTCTCTGCCCTTGAAACAGGCACTCTCATCATTTAAGTACTCACTTCAAATCTAAAATCAAATAAAGGAAAATGACAATTAAGACCATGTTTCTGAAGACTTCTGTGATTTTTCCCTAGCTTGTGTATGGGTGTCTTTTTCCACATGCAGCTGTGACAGCTGAAAAGACTATTCCCCCTTCACAGCTGTCAGTACCCCCACGCCAGAAACCATCACCCACTTGTTTGTGTGAGCTAGTAGGATACAGGACTAAAATGAATTTTTAGGCAAAACTAGCCTTATTAGGTCACATGATAGCATACTGGTTGGGTTGTGGAGAGGAATCATCTATCCTGGGTGAGAAGGTGACAAGCATCTGTGGATGACAACTTAAGAGGACATTTATCTATAGCTTTAGAGTAGTGTGTACAGTCTCCTTGAACTCATCTGGACCTACTCATAGAACTTCCACCTAACCCATAAAGACAACGCATACAGGATCCGTGTTTAGATGTTTGCATATCTTAGTAGGTATCTTCAGTAAAATACAAAACATACACAGAAACAAAATATAAAGCTAGCACAATGGCTGGGGTTGGAGCAGGTCAGAAAAGTTTTATGATGAAGTCTCATTTCTTACTGCAAATATATTCATTCCTTCTGTGTTTTTAGTATTCAACACCCATATCATCTCTACTTCTGAATCTGTTCCCACAATTCTAGCTATTTCCACTTCAATTTGGAAGCAGAAATCCAATCCAAAAATTGGTAAAAACAGAAAGCATGTCTCTCCCCAAAGAAAAAGCCACAAGGAGTAGAGATTGTCTTTTATGGTTAGCAAATCATATGTCTTAGGGCAGTGATTACCAACTGTGGTTCCAAGGGAATGTATTTCTAGAGTTCTGCATTTATTGAGTGGATATACCACTGACTGTATCCCACAGTACTTAGAAATAATTATTTGATAAGTTTGGGTTACAGCTCATAAGTAATACTGAAGAATCACAGCGATTATTCAGTTCAAAAGAGCTTGGGAATCTCTGGTTTTTTTCACTGTGAACTATTTTTCCACGTGAAAAACAAGCCTATTTTGTATTTAAAAACATCATCTTAGAACATTAGCTTTCTACATTCTCTTTAGAAGCCTTTCTTATTGAGATAGTTAAGCAACACTGCAGCATTTCAGCACAAGAACTGTTACCTATCAAACTCATTAAAGGAATGTTGGCCCTGTTCAATCCAGTGTCACTGAACACTTTCCAGAGGTTGTTCAATGGGGAGAACTGACAGAGGACATACTGGGAACAAACTTGGCAAGATATGTGAACACACTCATGACTTTTTGAAGTGTTTGCTTGTCTCCAGATTCTGGCATCCACCCACTGAAAAGCTTTGATTCTTTCTGAGTCTGGCTTCAGTCAGTCCTTACAAGAAGTTTTATGACCATAAGAAGAAAACCAGAATCATCAAATACTGTTCGGTGTTGGATTTTTTTTTTTTCTGAGACAGTTTTTGAGAGCTTTAGCTCTGTATTCTTCAGATAGCTCACAACACCTTTCTGTGATCTGTGACACCTGTAAATTGTGCTAACAGCATGATGCAACAAATCCACTAAATCAAAGAATAACAGAGATATTTCTTGTACTCAAACAACAAAACTCAGAATCACAGAGTCATTAAGGTTGCTCTCTAGTACCTTTAAGACTGAGTCCAAGTGTAAACATAACACTGCCAAGTCCACCATTAAACCATGTCCCTAAGTGCCACACCTACATATATTTTGAATACCACTATGGACAGTGACTCCACACTGCCCACTGGGCAGTCTGTTCCAGTGTTTTACAACTGTTTCAGTTAAGAAATTTTTCCTAATATCAAATCTTAACCTCCTCTGGTGCAACTTGAGGCCATTGCCTCTTTTTCCGTCACTTGTTACTTGGAAGAAGAGGCCAACCCCCCACCTTGCTACAACTTCCTGTCAGATAGTTATAGAGAGTGAGAAGGTCTCCCCCGAGCCTCTTTTTCCCCAGGCTAAACATCCCCAGCTCCCTCAGCTGCTCCTCGCAAGACTTGTGCTCCAGACCTTTCCCCAGTTCC
Organism: Empidonax traillii; assembly: GCF_003031625.1. Classification (NCBI taxonomy): domain Eukaryota; kingdom Metazoa; phylum Chordata; class Aves; order Passeriformes; family Tyrannidae; genus Empidonax; species Empidonax traillii. The sequence continues at coordinate 57,107 of NW_020955581.1, forward strand.
ATTGGCTTTCGCTGGACACGCTACAGCACCTCAACGTCTTTCTTGCAATGAGAGGCCCAAAACTGAACACAGGATTTGAGGTGTGGTCTCCCCAGTGCCCTGGGCCTGCTGGCCACACTATTTGTGATACAAGGATAGTATCACAGATACTATAGCAGTCTAGACTCAGTCCTCTTGGATATACTTCATGAAATATCTTATTTACTCTAACTGTAAAACAGGGAGGTTCATTATGGTACCAGTATTTGCTTATTAGTAACAACAGTAAAGCATCATGTAAATTAACAAGTCAATGAAAAAAAATATATAGCTAGAAGAAATCAGCAGCTGCCCTGAAACTGTCAACTTCCTGCAGGTTAAAAATTTGGTGAGTATTAGCATCAGGATTGACCATTTCTGAGATTCAGTTCAGAGATACAGCAAATTCTGCCTCTGGTCAAAATTCCAATGTGTAGAACTTCACTTGGGCAAATCACACAGACAGCTGAAGGTATGGGGGAATTGACCGTTTAACTAAACACTTCATAAAATTTCAAATTACCACCACCTTGTCAATGATTTGAAGAGATTCTCAAACAACTAGAAAATCTGCTAATATCTGCAAACATACTTTTCCATTTTAATCTTACCTTTAGAGATGTAAGTTATAGAGTTTGAATAGTCTAAAATAACTCACTTTAGAGCAGACATCACACCAGGTAATTTCACATCAAACAGCTAAACTCCAGGGAAATAGTACAGTAATAAGGAGGCAATACAAAAGAAGATCTGAACTAGATAATGAAGCTTAAAACCACAGAACTGTATCTTAAAGTATTTATTGAATAAAATGTACTGTTACAAGATAAATAAACTTTTTATGCTGAATCTTTAAGCAGAATAATAGCTGCTGCTGATAAAGTCTACTGATGCTGGATTGATACAGTGTGTTTTGGATAAGAAGAGCGTGGAAAGAGAGCAGTGAAGTCTCTTTTGATAAGCAGAACTAAACAGTTTACTGCCTAAGATAAAAACAGGTTGCTAAAGGTCAAACACTTCAATGCAACAGCCAAAAGAAACAATACCATACCATTTACCTTTTAACCTTACTTCATACGAGATTACCATGTGCTCTCAAAGATACAGAGTAGACAGGGGTTATTTGTGCAAACATATCCTGAAAAATAAGGCATTCCTCCCTTCATGGAGCCTTACAAAACTTTTTCATAAAAAAAAAAAACCAAACAAAATCTCAACACCAAAACTAGTTCATGCTTATAAAGATCTGGCTGAACTACACTGTCTAGAATCAAAATTAAATCAGGAAAAAGTATTTAATTATTTAGAACAGAGCAAGCCAAATTAAATAAAAAAGCACAATGAAAATGAATGACATTTTCTTATTTAAATTAAAAATTCCAGTGGGTTTTCTGTTCTTTAAAATCTCATAAAGGTATAAACATTGCAAACCTTTTATTTTCAAATCAGCAGGTAAGGGATTTTGCTATTTCAAGGATCAGCATCCACAAAGAATTCATTTATATAGTAAACAAAGGATTATTTCATTTATTTATATATTTATTTAAGAGTATCGTGGACTGTGTAGAATAATAACACTAACTGTTTAAAAAAAAAAAAAAAGAAAAGCTTCCTTCTCTAGGGTAAGTCAGTAGCTTACACTCTTAATGAAGAAAACACGACTAACACTTTCCGTTTGTTGGCTGCAATGCTCTGAAACTTGATCCTAAAATTATTGCTTAGTTCTAACATAATCCATTGACTCACATCATATTACCTCAACTTAGTAATAATCTCTTTTTCATTTGTTCACCTCTTCTCTTTGTTCTCCTTAGTTCTCCACCACTCAGCAAACTACACTGAGGACAAAGCCAAATCACTCTTCCTGCATCAAAGACCCTGCAGTTGGTCAATACACATCTAACAAAGGAACCACTGCTACCTCTGACAACCTTCACTTCTGCCACAATTTCATCTGAGTCCTTCCCACTCCTTGGCACGTCTTCACTCGAGCTGTCATATAATCTAACACTCTGAAGAATCAAAATTTCACTGAAAAATACTTCACGTCAATTGAATTATCTGAGCATCTTTATATCAATTTGTGATAGAAATGCACTTACATTTCATGCATTTCTGTCAAATAGTTTGTAAGGGGGATACTTTTGATTTAGATGATCAGTGGAGCATAGAGGGGTGAGAAAGTGATTGTATTAGCATGTGAAACTAGCCAGAGTGTTGTACAATGTAACTTTATTGCACAAGTTGACTGTAAGGCCCATTGTACTTTTAGCAAAGTCAACTAGATGTCTCTTATTATCATAGCTGAGTTCCTCCTTGGCTTGGTTACATTCTGCAAGATAGATACAAATACCCTTGAAACACAATGGTAGAGGTCATACATAGGGGTGAGGAAGGTGATGGAGAGAGGAAGATGATGTGGGCAGGGGTCGTTCGTCCCCTTGCCGTACAGTGGGGCACGCGCAGACTGTTGCCACGAGGTGATGAACAGGCGGTGTTTGGCTGCCACTCAAGCATCACCTTATACTGCGTACTGGCCCTACGTAGTGTAATGTAGAGCTGATAAAATGGGGTGTCAGGACTGCTGGGTTGAGTGATACTCATCCTTCCATTGAGACTGTGTTGCTCTGCGGGGACACCTGCTAAGCATGAGTGCTGACCAGCCGCTGCAGATGCTGGTAGCCCTGGCCTGTCTGTGCAGGTAAGCACAGTTTATTGACAGGAAGCAACCGAGAAAGTAAACACTTTATATCCTTTTTCTTGTATTCCTTTAATTCCCTTTTTATTAACTAATATCGTATCCCTTTAATTTTCCTTGTACTAACTAATACTTTAATAGAGGCTGTTCGTAATATTGTATGAACGCCAATAGATAAAGTAGGTTTTTTTGTAATCTTTTAAACTTTTGATTCTCTTTGCTAATATTTTTTTTTTAACTCTTACTGTAATAAAAGATATTTTGTAGTGCTTGAATGACTGTTGTACTCGTCTTTATTCCAGACATGTATCCTTGCGAACCTGGTACAAAGGTATGTTCTACAATGGCATGGAAATATCCATGAAAACACCTTCCACTCTATATATTATGTATATACGCACACATGTTCTTTCAGAGCTTAAATAGAATATATAATACGGCAGTTTTAAGGAATACAGTAAAAAGCTACCTACTTACTAATTACACATGCATGCTGAGTGAAATCAATTGCAAACATACCAATGAAAATCTCTATCCTTATACACATAAAACCTTATCTGACACCAGGCATTGAGTATTCATACTCGGGTAACATGCTAAGTGACCTTACCTCTTTTAAAATCTTAGTTGATCCACAAGAGATGAAAAAAAGCACAGCACTTTATCCCTAACAGACCTCTGCATATCTTAATATAACTCTTCAGCAATACACACACATCTTTTTTCAAGAATACTTTATACAACCTTAGCAGTAGATGGGATACTTTTCTTTGGGATCACTGCTTTGGCTGCTTACTGTGACACGAGTAACAACTACACACATTAAAAGGCTCCAGAGCCAACTCATTATGATGATACGTGCTTTTCTCAGTAGCAAAAAGTCCATCCTGCTTAAAATAGGAACACTCCTAAACCACAGTTTTCTTGGTGACTTATCTGGGTCATGAGAGACCATATAATTACTTGCTTATCTTTGCTTCTGAATTTAGCAAAAACATAGTTGCAAGAAAACCTCCTTCGATATCAACATAAGGAAAAGGAAAATTGTACAGTGAGCTGTAGTTACACCTACAAGTAAATTTGACAAAAACTAGGAAAAACACTTTAAAAATAATCAGGGCATTTTTGAGTTATGGTTAGACCTATGCTAGGGTAAACAGATTAATAATTTCATTAAAAACTCATTTTTACATTAATTTTTTTTTTTCCTGGTCGATGCCAATTGAACCAAAAGCACCGACTGATATGATCATCAAATTTTTTAGGAGGCAATTTCAGGTACTCGATGAAGGAACGCTGCATTTCCTGCCTTACAATTGTAGCCTCCTGCATACGCCTCAAGGGCATCCAGAAGGGAAGATACCAAGCTGGAAGCACCTGACTGCTCCTCACTTGTTTCTGGCACCAGAAATAGCAGCAAGTTTTCTTACATGATGTAGCGTCTCCACCCTCCAGCCAGGGAGTAAACTCCACTGCACTTGCCCATGGGCTTTAGAGCTTCTGTGGAATTAATTCCCATCTCCACCCATGTTCCCCATCTCATTCTTTCCCCCACCCTCTTGGCTGCAGTTTCTGATCTTGGCACAAATCTATTTTTTTTTTTTTTTCCAACTGCAAGTCCAGTCCCACCCTGGTTCATTGCTTCCCACACTCAGTTACTAACCCTACCTCTACCTCTCCAATCACCACAAATCCTTTCATCCCTTCCAGATTTCCTCCACCCTCCAATTCAGAGGTCACCTCATTCCTCAGCTAGACACAGTTCCTCTTCCACAGAAACTCTTGTATCCTTTTGTCCCTGCCTTCCCAAGGACTTATCCAGTCCTTCTCTCTTCCTTATGTTATGATCCACCTCTTGCCATATAAAAGAAGTTGGACAGGAAGATTCCTAATTTGACACTCACTTGCCTTCCTAGGTTGGTTTCTGCCTTTCAATTGTGTGGGGGAAAAAAAAATAAAATTTGTTGGGGGTGCAGGGGTCCACTGGTGCCTAATTACACATTTCAAGGAGGCTGCATCTAGCTCACAGGTCCTCCCAAATGAACAAAGAGACATCCTTATCTTAAACTGTAACAGTCCTTGACACAACTTCCCTGTTCAGTGGCAGGTAACAGACACATGCAAAAGGGCTTTCAGCTTTACTTCATGGCAAGTTGTGCCTTGGTGTGGGAACATTTCTCTATAATTGCACACTTCCAGTTTTTCATCACATTAGGTAAGAAACAATAAATAAACCAAAAATCTTTTGGTATTCATTTTCCTAAAGTGAAAATACTTCAGGAACTGCAAGTGATTAGAGTTTGAATTTAAAGAGACTATTTAGTTTACAAAACCAAGCTATCTCACTACCAAAAATACAGGTTTATTGTGACTGCTCTTTCTGCTCAAGATCTAGTCAAGAACTTCAAGGCTGGAGCCAACAGTTTGGTTCACAACTAAATCGAAGCTTGTCTCCAACAGGTCACGTGGAAGAGGCTGTTATGAGGGTGTCTAGTGATGCACCAGTGCTTCCAAGTGAGTAAATTTTTGAAAATATGCAGAACCAATGCTATCAAAGTTAGAAGATGGTGAGGTGTCTTGAAGAAGAGAGTTCTGGTTATGGCACCTTTAGAAAGAAATTGAACACAAATATTTTTTAAAGTTTTATCTTCCCTATGACAAAAATAAACAGTTACTATGCAAATAGCACCAAAGACTACAGCTTTCCATAGATTTCTCCCTGATGATTAAGTAACTAAGCAGTGTCTAAGCAGTACACTAAGTGTGTCTGAACAGAACTTTCAAGACAGTGAATGTTCAGAGATGGTAGTGGCTCAACACACAACCCAGCGTGAGTATAGCATCAGGCACATTTAAGGAGCCACACTGTGAATAAGAGAACTGAGTAAAGAAGTACCTACAAACTTTTCATTCTTTGTCTTGACCTGATTCATGATCAGACCCACAAAACCTACTGTGCCAGCACAGGGAACAGTATGGGGACATAATTTCTTAAAGTATGGTAACACCAAACTCTTTGTAATATCCAGCTGCAAGGGTAAAAATTGGTTTTGGTTTTTGGTTGTTTGGGTTTTTTGTTTGTTTTTAAAACACCAGCACTTGCTTAAAGGAGACTTTTGGGTGTCTAATGAGATGCAATCATAATATGGTCTCCACTGGAATGCATGCAGTTTCTGTTACTGTCTATTAAGGCTTATAACAACTAATCATCTTGCTTTATGCCTAAATTGAATTTAGTTGAAATCTGACAATGAAGTCGAAAGATGCAGAGCACAGATACTCTGTGACTGCATAAGCTAGTTTCTCCAGGAAGCCAAATTAAAAAGAAACATAATAAAATGGGCAAATTTCCAGTTGAAGCTTGTGTTAGATATCCTAATCTATTTATGATTTTCTGTTTAAAGATGCTTGCGTGGAGATTTTTTTTTCTTAAGGTAGCACATGACAAAAAGTTTAATATATAAATTATCTACTATACTGAGGTGGTAAACTGCTTGTGAGGTGTAATTATGGTCAAGTAAGCAGACACAGAACCCACATAAGTACAAGATTTCACTTTGTAATGAAACTAAGTATTTAAGCTATCTGCAGTCAGGAGAAGGGGAAAGACTGCTAACAAGCCGATTAAACACTGGAGAAACAGTATCAAAAACAGGTATTAAAGGTTATTAGCATCACTGAGAGCAATACTTGAAGTTCAGTAGTTTATAAAAATATATTGTATGAACAATCCTTCTCAAGAAGCGTGAGAAGCTAAAGAACCATGAAAAACATGACCCACTCAATTGGTCAGTATTCAGCTTCTGTGTTTGTTTCAAGTCAGGTCGACTCTATTAAATGCCTTGCAAGTCAAAGTACCAAGGAAAACTGGCACACTGTAACCTTTGTCCTGTGGGGATTCTCAGCCCTTGTTTTTCTGCCATGTTTTGTGAAGCGTGCCTTTGCGATATCCATACTAATGTACGTCCAGACAATCACTGAGGACTCAAAGTTGCAACATCAAAGCAAACAAGACTCAAGCAAAACAGGAAAAGTGATCCTTGCGGGTCAGCAATAAATGATGATGTGCATTAGTCATTTATACCCCAAGATAAAAATCTAATGTTTTCACAATCTTAACTTACAGAAGAAGCACATGCATAAACAGCTTGTGCTACAATAGATTTTTCTCCCCATATCATTTAGGAAAGTTCCTAAGTCTGATGCCTTTTAAAAGTATAATAGCACCTAGTATTTCAAAGGTCAGAGACAATTAATACTCTCTGTATGCGAAAGTTTTAAGACAAAAACTTCTATAAATACTAAATGCACTCAAAGTAATTTGAACAAAAAACTATGTAACAGTCTTCTGTTAATTGCAGCTAATTTAAAATAATCCACTAATATCCACAAAAAAGAACAAGCTATCACAAAATGGTGTAGTCTATCCATCTTTAGAACATGCTGAGTTTAACCTGCTCAGTGGAACAACTGCCAAAAGAAAGAAGACATCAGGCAGTGAGATTTAAGAACCAGGTGACAAATAATACCTGTCGCCCAAGTGTCTTTGGTCACAAATGTTCCTATATTTACACATGAATCAGATTTGTATATAAATCAGGTTACAAGCGGATCACAGGATTAAACTATATTCATCAGGAAAACTGTCATATACAAACCAAGTTTCCATAAAAATCCATAAAACTGTAGATTCACGCTTAAACAGATTTTCTCTCCCTACAGGTAGAGTGACGCTACTCGTCGCTGTCTACTTCAACCTTCTGAGGTCTGAAAGCTCTTGTCAGTGCAGGAGAAATGGAAACCTGCTCCCATGCCAAACATCAAGTCCTTCCTGTCACCACATTTCATTTACCACTTACAGGGCTTTCTGCATGTTTGCTCAGTTACCACATTCCCACCATCACATATGGTTTTACGAAATCTTTCCTTTATGACACTGTCCTCCGTCTGCTCTACATACATCTAATTTTAAGCACCACTTGGACTCCTGTTTCCTCTCTAAGTCTTTCAGAAGATCAATGCTCAGACTGTATTGGGAATGCTAATACAGATGAAGTGAAATCAGTAGGGAGGGAGGAGGCTTAGGTGTTAGTTAGACAGTAGTTCTTTGAGCTTGGGCTAATTTTAGGAAATTTAGATCTCTGGATCTAATTACTAGGTTTATGGGACTGATCCTATTCTCATTCTGTTTCAATCCAGGAAGCAGCAGGTTTCCCTAGTAACAATGCTGAAGAGACAGTAGGTTATAAGAATAAAAAATATTTAAAACTTTGATCATCAGTGCATTGAGTCAACTAAAAGAGAATTTGATCTTTAATCCTTAAAACAGACCAAAAATAAAATCAAACACCACGGCTAACCTACTTCTAAAGTCCACCAATGGCCTTCTGTTAAAGCAAGTTGAAGAGGAGCCTTTCTCTATCCTCTGAATTAAATCCAGGTTACCAAAAGCAACAAGAACAAAACTGCACCACCACCTCCACCACCAAAAAAACCAATAAAACTCCATACCAAAAAAAACCCACTCTACCCCCCCAAGAAAAAACGCAACACACCGCAAAACCAAAAACTCACTCCTACAGAAGTTACTGCCTTTATCACGGCTCAGACTATTCATTATTTCTGGTTTCATCCTTCAGCATTCTCAGGAGGTTCACCAGTGTCAGTTCAGCTTATCCTTCCAAGCATCTCAACTACTGACATTTTTTTCAGTAAGCAATTTCTCATAATTAGTTCCTAATTATATAACAAGGCCCACACATTTTTACTGAGTTTCTTCTCTTCCTAACACCTTTTCCAATCCTGTTTACACCCATCATCTCCTGAACTAATCTTTTTTTTTTCCAGCCTACTCAGTATTATCGTTTCCAAATCTTCTTTCATCCTGTTTTTATGTTCTGGTTTCTCACGAGAGAACCAGCAATTTTAAATCAAGCAATCACAGCTAGCTGTTGATTGAAAAAATGCTACTTAATTAATATCTCCTTAAACTTTCACTTTATCTGACCAAGAAGTGGATCTTGTCTTTCAGAATTGAACAACCTTCTTTCACATTTTCTTTGGTTTCAACTTGGTCCAGCAATTTTATCAAGTACCTAAAGACTAACCCTCTTTCCTTTAAGTCTTACAGAGATCTGTGACCACATTATAACACCTGTAAACAATTTCCCTTAAGACTGCCTGTAAGCAAACAATTCTTGAGATCTTGCAATCTGTAGTACTGCGTGGTCACATAGTGAAGTGCCTCTACACCAAAACTCTACATCTGTCAATGGGTTATATCCCCAGCATTCACCAACTCCAAAATAATGTGATCAGCACAGGCCTAAAGCTGTTTACATAAAAAAAATAAGATCTTCAATAGATAGTTAATGATAGAAAGCTAAAGGTGAATTATATCTAATTCCAACCTCTCTAAGAAATACCCTATTGTTACCAGATAAATGCGTACGCATTAAGTTCTCTTAAAAGTATTTCCCTAAGAATGTTGCATATTAAATAACACTTTCTATCAGTTTTCCAATGAAAAAAGCTGCTGGCAAAAAGCTGAAATGTGGTAATATATTTCCTTATTAAACCATACCTTCAGGTGCTGAAGTAAAATGAATGAGTTGTACTGATTTTGCATATGCAGCAGTTTGTAATTAAGAACACAGCCGTGCATACCAAATAACCCATTAATGTCCATGGAAAAGGAACAGAATACAGCTTAAAAATTGTAAAGTGAAGGACTACAACTTCTAAAGCATTGTGACCAAACACAAGAAAAGGAAAGTAGCTAAAGTCTTCACATCCTTTTACATGTATCCTGCTTTAAAGAAACGTATTTCTAAGAAGAATAAAAGATACTATGAAGATATTGACCAAAGGCTTTTATGTGCTCCATCTTGCAGTTTCATAAACATGAAAGCACAAACTTCTAACGAACAGCTCATATTTACAACACTGAAAGATCCTAATACGAAAAAAGACTTAACACAAGTGTGAACTATAAAGATCAAATAAGCATCGAAATGTAACTGATTTGATTTTGCAATGGTAAAAAGGAAGTCTAGAGTAAATATTAAAAGATGGTAGAAAAATCAGCAACTCAAAATTATTACAGAAGAAAAAGTGTCTAAGAATGTGTAAAAAGAAATCATTTGCCTTTTTTTATATAAGGAGAGGGATACTGATACAAGGAAACTAATAAACCACAAAAGGATGAAACAAGATCATAGGGAGATGATATAATTAAGTAAAGGGATTGTCATCAATTTTTAAGAGAAGCCTAAGGCAAAATATCAAAACCTGAGACAAATGCTTTCTTGATTATGAAAAAATAAATTACCTCTCTTAATTACAACTTACATTTAAATAAAATAAACATAAGCTCAGAGGAGGCATGATACACACTATGCTACCAACCAAATTAGATTGATGATGATGAGTCCATCATTAAGGCCTTGCCACTGTGTATTAAGTACACAGGGTTTGAAGGACAACAGAAAAGCTAGGAGGGAATGAAAATCTACAGCTTCCCCATCTTTTACTCTCATCTGGCATGTTACTCTTGTCTGGTCTATTCCTGTCAGAAACAAAGCATGCCTGACCTCATCCACAATCAGAAATAATCCTTTAATGTGTTTTTTAGCCACTGTTCCAGTTCCTTCAGCTTCACTTAACTCACCTACTTCTTAACTTATATTTTAATTAGGGGATTTTTTTCTAACCTAGATAATTTTGCCTGAAACAAGAAGCAGCACAAGCAGACCAACAAGCTAATCTGAGGAAACAGTAACCTGTTTCCCTGGCTCAGCTGAAGTCAAAAGAAAAGGTACACCCAAGGCCAGCTTTGAAAGCTTCTTTAATTTCTTCCTAGATTCCCAATATTCCAATTAGTAATTTTTTTTTATTTTACTACAACTGCTACAACTTAGGTGCTTAATCTATCATATCCAAGCCTTACAAAACTTTTCTGATATATTTACCATTAGCTTATTCCTAGCCAAGATGCAGAAGCTACTTTATATTTACACCCTCTTTCACCCTTACACTGTTTGAAGCAAAACAAAACTATCAATGGACACAGGGGGGGTTGGGGGCAGAGAGGAAGTACAGTATACTCCCATACATTACAGAAATTGTAACTATTTTATTACAAAATAAATGCCTGTAATAATGTTTTTATGTTCTGATATTAGAACCAGAGCTTTCTTAACTAAGTCCTTGCAATGTGAAGTACTGCTTTGTGACAGGTCAGTCTTCGCTCAGAGCAGCACCTCCAGAGAACAATCCCATTAATTGTGTTAAATATACACAAAGACAATTCAGCTATTGCTATATAGATTTTACCAGAACAAGAGATATGACAGAGAAGAGGAACAAGAAACAGTTCTTCTGAAACCGCACACACTATAATTGCTAAAACCTGTTTTTCTTATTTAACTGTAACTTCTAGGCCAGAGATTTTTAAGATTTACTTTTAAAAAAAAGGGAAAAAAAAAAAGAGTTAGCAGATGAGGAAACAGCATATGGGCAGCCTGTGGACCAAGCCACATATCTATTTTTCCTTCTTTCTATGCATCATAGCTATGAAGTTTCAAATGCAAGCTTTAGAAAAATCTCCTATTTACACCATCTTCCAGCAAGAAGGCTATTAACAAGCAACATTCATTTAGAAAGTCAAGTAAAAAAGCAATTAATCAAAATGTTTTGAACATTTAAAAATATGATTCCGCTGAACATTTAAAAGACATTGGTGAACTGAAAGCATACAGTCAGACAGGAATTCCCTTAACAGAAGAAAGCATTCATGAATGTGTTAATTCCTGTGCTTCCTTGTTAGATGCCAGAACTCTGTGGTAATAGCCAAATTGAAGTTCTGAGTGTCAAATCTCATTTAGAGACTTAGAGGTTTGACTTTTGCCGACATGAAGGAAGGTACTTGGTAAAATTGTCATTTGGTAAAATCTGTCTTCAGAAAATAATATATTTCCAGAGGTAACCCATGTCACTTGCATATGCAATGTGTAAGAAACTGGACACATAATAATGGACTAATTAACACAGTATTGCAGACTTGATGTCTAGACAAGATAAGACATTTCAAGAATCCCTGCTACTCCTGCTCATAAAGGAAGAACAAAGAGATAGCCTTTTGTGTAACACTGATGTTGAATAGCTCCAATTGTGAATTTAACACCAGGGACGTATTTTTCATCACTTCCAAAAAAAATATCACACTTCAGCAAATTACACACTAAAAGCATAAGCTGATCCTTAACTATGTAAAAACAGAAACTAAACAACTCCAAAACAATACTTTAATGTATATTGCATGTTATTAAATGCAAAAATATTTTAAAAGTGCATTAAATGGTTAAATTAACAAACTATAGACATTCATTGATCTTGACATGACAGTGCAAGCTTTTCTGCTACACTGTTTTCAAGTACCCAGACCAATCTTTTAAGCATCTCTTTAAAGGGGTTCTAACTCACTATGCTCAGACAAATACTCAGACAACATATAACATCTTATTTCAAAATTATAAATGTAGAACAAAGACAGAAAGGCACATTCAAAGGTCTAAGGAAACACCCAGCTTCAAAAAAACCCAAACAATCAAAAAACACCTCAACTGAGAAAGCTAATTACTTCCATATTTTATTTTTTAAAAAACTCTTCAAAGCTTCTAATTACAAACAGAACATTAAAAAACACATCATAGATCTAGACCTTACTTAATGGAATATATTACAATATGAGACACACATTAATGCTGTGGAATTTTCATTCAGTGCAAAGAGGCAAAAAGATTGCAAAGACTATGCACTTGGATGGAAGGAAACAGTTTTCCCAGTACTTGCTGTGCAAAAATGACAGGAAAATTTCTGTTCTTTCAACCACAAAGTGGCAGAGCCGGAGGATTCTAGGAAATCAGCCCTTCCCTGAGAGCAGCTGAGCCCACTCCCAGTGGAGCAGATCTCAAAAGCAGGGGACCACAGCAAGGAGCTGGAATTCTGCAGTTCAAGAATGGGGACAGGAAGCTGTCAAGAGAAGCAGCGAGCAGAAACCGTGTCCTCGGTGGAAGGAAAGCACGTTCTGGACTGTGATGGCAGCTGAGCTCAAGACAACATCTGTCCAGTAATTTTAAGGAATTCAGAGGCTCATCACCTGTCCCTGTAGTGTGGTCTGCTACTGCCCTATCTCAGAAAGGCAGCAAACAAATGGGTCACAAAAGCAAAGCCAAATAGCTGACCTGTAGGACATGTGCTGCTAACTCCTTTTAGCTCAGAAAGCAAGGGAAACACGCTTTCCAGAGAAACAGCAGAGTCTCCCTTCATTGGAAATACGCAGGACTCAATTTGACAATGCCCATAACAACCTGATCTAAGGCCCTGTTTCAAGAGGAGACTGGCTCAGGTGAGATCCCATCCAACCTGGATGTGTCCATGATACTGTCACTACTGTCACTGTTCTTTGAAAGACAAGATCAGAAATATCCAGGACCTGCAGTCCCAGTTCAGAAATGTTTTCAAGCACCTGTGCATCTTCAGCCATGCTCTTCCTTTCCAAGTAATACTGGCACACTTCAAATTAAATATAAACTTCAGAGTTTTTCTAGTTTGAGAGTGGCATAGATAATTCTTGTCTCTGTTCAAACAGTGTCTGGATTTTTCCAAGCTTTTATCTATGAGTAGAACTTCTAGTCTCCTCTCTTTATGTCAGCTTCAGTTAATACTTGCAAAGCACCTGCAGACTCTTAAAAGATAGTCACTATACAGCAACCACAACTTGGTCTGACACTTTTCCCCTTGTCATCATCAGCACACAAAGCTTCATTTTTCTTCAAATGGCATGATTTTACATGAATGCTTGCAGTAAGTCCCCCATCAAATAAATAATACACGAACATTTTCTTGATGAGTCAGAGTGATCATTTACAATCACATTTCCTTTAAAATTCTGAATCTGGGGATTGTGTTATTGTAGCTTAGAGGAAAGGCAAAGGGAATTTTGCAAAAGAGTGATATGAGTGATATATAAGATGTGGAGAAGCACTTATTTAAGCAGAACACCTGTATGAATATTTCATTCAATTGCTCAAGGGATTTTTTTTGTTTGTTTTTATTAAGAGAAATAACAGACTATATCACAAGCTGCCACCCTCCTCCCACCCAGGGCATCAGGCTGCCTGTTTCTCTGCTGTACAGCAGTGAATTTGCTCATTGTAACACTACATATTCTGTCAGCACAGTTTTTTGCCTCTGCTTTTGCCTGAAATAGTACCATACTGTGAAGTAAAAGTACATATTTGGAAAATTCTGCTCTTTGTCCTGTTTGGAGCTTTGGAGACAGGTGGAGAGGATAAAGCAAAGAGGGCTTTATCATTAGTTTGGAACAGCAAAAATACCTGGTAATCAGGTTGAGAATAAATATGAATGGAAAAGCAAACATGACTAGATCTGAGGCTCCAAGAAAAAGCAGAAAAACTTGGGAGACAGAAGTAGAAGAGGCTCAAGGTGAAGCCTTCTAATCAAGCCTCACTTCCTCAAACACAAGCTGAACCCTCACCAATTCTTTGACACCTACCCAGTGGCACAAGCCATGTCTGACTTCAATATTTATTTATTTCAAATACCTTAATAGCTGTCCAGTGTATACTGAAAAACAACCTTTTGGAAATCTTGCTTTGCAGAGGGATTACAGCTTCACTTGTGCAGCATAAGTCTTTGCAATAAATAATTTATTTTAGTAATCCTTCCACAAAATTGCATTCCAGAAATAATAACTAAAACTAGTTATTCAGAAACTATTTTAAACACCTGAATGAAATTTAACTGAAAAGAAGTCTATGGAACAAAAATTTTTTTCTGCTATTACTTGTGTCTTCAAGACAAAAAATCAGAAAAAAATAATGAAAAAGCTTTCTTATAAATATATTATATATTATCAGGTCACTCTTCCTAAAGTGTAATTATAGCTTACAGTTCACTTTAAAGATTTAAATGTTACATCTGTATAAACAATACAGCATGACTAGTGATAGTATTAAATATGTATGATAAGGACTAATTTTACTGCGTGGAAAACAGAAACACACTTTCAGTTAAAAAGTACTAAAATCAGTATAAATTATATTGAGAAATGCATCCAAAGAACTTTTAGTAAGCAGTTCACAACAGCACTGCAAATTTATTTTACATTCCACTCTTTGCTCCCTCTCTTGTTACTTGTCAAAGGAAGAGAACTCAAGCCACACAGAACTAAATTAAATTTACTTTTGGATGCTGAGAACTCAAAGTCAACAGAATAGCATATAAGTTTGTACAGAGAGACTGCTTCAATATACAGAAGGAAAATTCACTGTATTTCATTATGATTATTCATTATGCAATTAATGATGATTATGAAAATCATCAGGTCCATTACAATAATAAAAAAAATCCAGAAAATTTAATTGCTGAAGCAGAAGTTACTTTTAAATATTTATTTGAAGAAGATATAGGTAATTTTCCAGTCCTTGAGATTCAATGGTTAAATAAATATCTTGTCTAACTCTTAACAAATTCATAGTACCTGATTTCATAAGAAAATAAGCATTTTCTTCAATTAAAATACATTGAAGCTACTTCTAGCATCATTCTAAAATCTTATTCAAATTCTGCGGAAGCTGAGAGCTTAGATATTCAAATCAACAACAGGAGAAACTGGTTCTGCAAAGACCAAATCTTTAATTATTCCTCAGGCTTTTCTGAGCTAAGTTCCTAAAAGTATTCCATTTCACAGATCATAATCTAGATTTCCTTAGAATAAAGTGCAAACTCTACAAAGCACAATAGCATTAGATCATATTGAAAACAACATTAGGGTTTCATGTCCAAATTTTCATCTGTTTTCATCACTATAACCCTGTCTTTAGGACCTAAGGGAATTAAACCAATCCATAGATTCACCAGTATCAGGCTAAATAATCACAACTGCTATTTTTTAAAAAATCTGCTCCTAGTCTTTATATTTTTTCCAGTTTGTCATTTTTAAATAGTCATAAGTCTATGCATTTGGTAGTAGCTGATTTTTAGGCCATGTACAAGCCTGTGATCTGACACACAGGATAAACCAACTGCACTGACAGCGCACTCTGCTTAACTCCATTGCAGCCAGGCCCAGCACACATGGAAAGCCATGCTTACCAGCAACATGATTATGCAAAGTCACTATTAAAAGTAGAAAAAAAACCCAAACCCAAACGAGTAGAAAGCTATTTTTCAAGTGTCAATAAAATGGAACAGTGTTACAGTGCAGGAAATGGGCTCACAGACAACAGAACAAAGGCCACTAGAATTAAAATGAAAAATGGAGACCTAGAATAAGCTTATCTCAAACAAGACATGAAACCTATTTTCTTGAAGATGTTATTATGAGATAAACATGAGGGGGAAAACTGATGTGTATTTCTGTTTCACCCATCCCAGGCACACACTGAAAACACTGTACATTACAGCAAGTTTGAAGAAATTCATCTCTTTCTCTCATCTAAATTATAAATTTTAAATGCAATTTACAGAGTTGGACACAGTTGCATTTACATCAGAAAGATCAAGTCAGAAAAATCTCCAAACTCTGCATTTAAAATAACAAAAATTAGAAACAAAGTACTTTCAATTGTTTACAACAAATGAAGGTCATTGTAGATAATTTCCTTACTGTGAGGTGACATAAAAGAGACTAATACATGAATAAACTTTCATTGAACTACCTCAAAAACTCAGTGTTACAAGAATAATAGAAATCTTGTTTTGTATTAAATCAATCCCCAGTACTCAACACAAAAGAGAAAAAAATACAAGTTTTGAATAAAGTGACCCTCTCTCATCTGTTTATATCTAGATATAAAACACTGTAGTCAAAGCAAAATTTGAGAATGACAAAGGTCCTGAGATTCAAAGCAGATTTAAAAAAATCCAAAATAAATACAAAACCCCAACAACGCCCCCCCAATCACAACAACAAAAATAAACCCAACCAAGCAAACACAAACACAAAACAATAACAAGCAGCTTCTGATGTTCAATCCCAAACTGCATACATTTAAGTGAAGGAAACTACACTGCAAAATTGATTTTTTATTATTTAATCTCACATAAAGCCTTACTTTTTAATTACATTTGAAATTATTTGTATTATATTTGATTTTAAAACAATTATTCAAAGAAGCTGTCATTATCTTAGCTTGAAAAACAGAATTGCTGTATGTAAGTTACAGAAAATTACCACTACTTTCCATGTGCAGATAAATGTCATGGTTCTTCAGAATTAAATAGTCAAAGATGTTATCATCACATCATCTCCAGAAATCAAATTACATTCATATTATACTCCAAGAAGGAGGAAAAAATAAATCAAGATAATTCTAGCAGAGCAAACCATTATTGTATTAGTGACAAAATGCCAAGAGGACTCACCTGTTCAATCTCCTTTGTCTTAGTTGCAATTGCTTTTGAGCGACCAAGAAGCTGGCCATCCTCGTAGAGTTCTGTGTTATCTGTTATGTTTGCTTCTGTTTCCCCTGCTTGTTCAACATATAATGGAGCTGCAGATCCAGCCTTAAAAAAACCACAAACAAAAAATTCAGTTTTGAGAGCAAAATAAAAACCTCAGTGTGAGGAAAAAAAAAAAATCCCAGATGCAGTCATCAGGTCGATATGGAGTTTGCTCATCAAGATTGCTACAATCTTAACAGATACAGAAATTTTAAATTTTAAACATGTAGATTTTAATCATGTAGAAAACATGACATCATAAACCCCCCTGTGACTCAGTCTTAACTGTGTAAAGGCAACGATGTCAGATAACCTTTACCTGCCCATCCACTGAGAAGAGATTTGTATATGTAATATTTGTAACACCAGGTAGCAAGAAAAATTCACAATGAAAGTCTTATTAGTTTTCTGGGAAAGGATAAAAGTAACAAAATCAAATGTAAATAGGCACCAATAAAATAAAAATGCTGTCAGAGAGAACTCTTGCAGCATTCAGGACCAGAAGTCTAATATTAAATGAAAAATGATACCTACCGTATAGCAAAAGCAAACATTTTTTCACAACATGAAAAATTACACTAAAGTACTGAAATTGTATAAACTTCCCTCTAAAATAGAAATTAAGACAGTATCCCTATACCAAAGGAAACAGACTTCAAGTAACTGCAAGGAGTTTGTAGAGAAGATGTAGTAACTTCCTTTTACAGCATGATTTAAATCCGATATTATGGAATAAATTTGTAGAGTAGTAATATATTTTTTAAAAAATAGGATTTGAAAATTGAAGAAGATGAATAAAACTACTTTCTATTATTTGAAAACAGAGGTGAAGAATCTCAAGACTATACCAACATGAAAGAGAAAAGCATTAGACAGAAAAAAAAAGACAAAAGCTTAAGTGGTCCTGTGAGCACCTGCTCAAATCTTAGCAGCAACAAAAACCATTAAGATTGCATCCCAAATCTGGTCACCACAGTAAATACTGAAATGCCTAAGAGTGAGTAAAGGCTACTAAAAGGTTCAGTGCAACACAAAGCTCAACTGTTAAACACTATGTAAGATAAACTGCAAGAAGTTAAAAACTCTTGCAATTCATGCATGACAGCCTACCAATCAAGGTAAGAGGTATCCTTTCTTCTACAACTCAGAACGAGATGCCTCACCTCCTTCATTAGCATTCCTATAGTCCACTTTCTTAGTCAATAAATCATCTTAGACTGTGCCATAATCAACTGCAATTGCTTCATTTTGATTTTTTTTTAATCTTTTTGCCAGCGCAATTTTCCCTGAGGCACAGAGGAAGCTTTAAACAACTCTTCTCCATATGGCTCACTTTTCTTTCCTCCCTTGTATTACCTTCTCCTCATCAAGAACAGAACTGATAATTCACTTTTACTCTCCTGAACCTCTCAGAAATGTCCATCCATATGTTCTCCTCCATATGGCATTAATCTCTGGATCAGTTCTTGCTTTTTCCTTACTCTAACACTTCCTCCCCCTTTTTTTTTCCAATTACTTTTTTCAGTTTATTTATCCAACTAGATCTTCCTGGACAGTATTGAGGGATTGTTCATGCATTCACCCATTGCATCAATAGAAAAGACTTAAAAGCGTTTAGATAAATATGGATCCAGTGAGTTTATTTCTCTAACACAGCCCTTACATTCCACAAGCGTGAAATACAGGAGGAAAGACGCTTTAATTTTCCCTCAAATTATTTACAAAAAATAATAAAAAAACAAACCCAATAATTGTAAAGTTTAAGACTTTGTAAAGTAGGTCCTATTTTGTTTTTTAAAGAATGTCTCTAAAGTTTTAGAGACACTAAAACTTTATCTCTGTTGAAGCCAAGTTGAAAGTCAAAGAGCAAATTACCACAGAATTAAAACAGATAATTTTACATTAAATTACTTCTGGGTTGGTTTAAACAATACATCTTCCACTAACACAGCAGAATCCAAAAAAGACATCCTACCCAAGAGCAGCATAACAAAACAATGACTGAGAAGGGTTCTAATCAAACTCCAATATAGCCAGCAGTAGAAGACAAGGAGGGGCAAGAACAGATGGGAATAAACTAGTGAATAATTAATATTGATTATTAGTGAAATAAGGGTTCTCCTCTAAGTCTTATGTTTTACACGTACACTCATGTTTTGACTCAGAAGTCCCTTGGTAATTTTAATGAGTTCAGTAGGCATACCGACCTACACTGCTACAAGAGTTCCTTGGAGAATCCCTGGGACAGCTGGAGCCTTATTGTGTCAGTTGTAGCTCAACATGAATTCAAATTATACTAACAAAATGTACTCTGGCTTTGTCTATTTTTCTAAATAAATAAATAAATAAATCTCAAGACTTTAATCTCCCTCTCACTCCCTTTCAACAAATAGCATAAGCAGAAAAATTCAGGGGTAAGTTACAAAATGTGCTTTTCAGAGGAGTACAGAAAAACGACTGTATCATTGTAACATTTTAAAATAAGTGGATTAATAATCATATCTTACATCATACTCTGTTATTTCAGGTATATTGCTTTCCTCAGCCTTCTCTGACTTTTCAGCTGCCCACTTGCTCGCAGCTTCTGCAAGTTCCTTTTCTGATAATCTGTTACTCTTCTCCAAGGCCTGTACAAAAACATTACAGTCAAGATTTAACATGAAATACACTTACATACAGCAAAACATCTTCAAAATTAAAATAAGGAGTTATTCAGACCCCTAAAACATTTTAAAATAGGAAGTGAGAAAGTTGAAATTATTTTATTTGCTGATTTCTTTAAAGAAAAATAGGTAGGGAGAGAGCATATAATAAAGTAATAAAGGGAGAGAAATAAAAAAATAAATGAAGCTCATTAGACTGTTCAAAAACCACCACACTTTCAGAATCAGTTTTAGTAAATTCACAGGTCAGAGATAACAGAAAACTGATTTGAGACAAGTTGGGCACTGAAGGAAGTCAGACACAAGTGCGGAGTGATGTAATAATGTGATTTTCAAGCACAAAAGCTTGTAACAAATTTAACTTAAACTATTAAATACTAGGTAGGGTATACAACCTAAGCTAATTAGGGACAAAAAGTATTTTATACATACTTTAAGTGATCAGTGCTGCTTCCATTAAAAGCAATTATTTTTTACTGGGGGTAAAGCTGATCATTTATAATAGAGTCAGTCACAGCTTTATGGCCTTTCATTCTACCTTTTCATATGGAAATTCTTGTATAAATAATATTTAAAAATTGATTTCTCTCTAAGAATACTATTTTACTATCAGAGCAGCAAACAGACAATGACAAATACCAGTTTAGGAATAGCTAGCTTTATAGATCTTGTTACCACTAATGTGGGTACTTAATTTGAATTAACTGTATATATAGAAGCATCCACCCAAGAATCTATACCACTCTAGCTTTAAAAATTGCAACAGTAAGATGGATATCTAAAGAAAAAAAAGATAGTCCTACTGCCTGAAAAGGCTGTAATGATTTCTATTCAATGCCTGTTTCATCTTGGCAAACAGGAAGACAAAAAACAACCAAACAAACAAAAATCCAAATGAAAAAAACAACACCCCCTCTTATCATTAGTTCATTCTAAGTTACATAAATGGCCAGCGGAAGCAAATACTGTGACCTGTATCCAGACTGCTTCGTCTTCAGACATTTTGTGTTTACCTCAAGTAAACTATTACCCAAACATGTCTTTGTGCTACAGTATGGCATAAGTACACAATTCATAGAACCCTTCCATAATTCTGTGTTGTAAGGACACCACCTTTATCTGCATCAAGAAGAAAAGTGCAACACAATGTTCCACCAGGAATCCCTGTTTTTTATAACTGCAAATTACAGAATTATAACCAGCAAAGTCAGGAAGATCAATATGCAGGGGTATGAACAGGGCTCTTTAAAGCAAGTAATAATATAATTCATAGAATAGCTAGTCCAGTTCACCTTTCCAAACTATACAATTATTCTTACATTAGTTTAACTAAAAACTATCTGGTGCCAAGTTTTTTTCCCCTAATGTTCCTATTTCCCATAGTATGTCTGACTTTTATCTTTACCCTGACTTTTCCCTAATCCAAAAATCATGTACTGTACAAAAATTCTATTATGCATCTCTCCCTTTTCTTAAATGTTGCTCTGTCCATTACTAACAAAAAGACCAGTATTTTCATAACCAACAGTCAGCTTTGCATGAAATGAAGACAAATAAAATCTCACATGACCTAGTATATTTCCACAAGCCATAAAAAGAATCTAACAACTCTAATATCTAGTGGAATACAGAAAAACAACTGTTTGATTTAATCTCACTAAATTTAAGTCTATAGGTTGAATGTCGATACATATGTATTAAATGTCGAGTGAATTTTATGCAGTAAAGTAATGGTATTTCCCCAGGTTCACTACAACTGAAGGGAAAGAATTGGACATACTTCTCAGTTGAAAATATCTGCAGCTACACAGGCTGCAAACATGCAAGAAATGAACAAACTAGTATATCTTGTAAAAAACCCAAACTGCTCCCCCTCCCCACATTCTCTGCCTCAAAACAGAAGTCTCTTTTTTTTTGGGTGGGTTTTTTGGGTTTTTTTTTTACCTCATGGATAACCTAGAACAGTAAAAACCTGTCACTTTGCTGGGAAGATTTCCCTGTCTCACATATCTGTCTTTAACTATGCTGGATACAGCCTCCAAAGCTTACGGTCCACACAGCTATTAAAGAAAAACACAAAAGATTTGTGCTGTAGTCAATTAAACAGGTGGCTAAGATCTGATAACATCAACATGTATTAATTCACAAGCATGATTATGTAAAAAATTAATTATAAGATAGATAAGAATACCTTTTCAGATTTGCAAATAGATACTACAGCTAAAAGAGGTATTGGTGGAGAAACATACAGTTTTGTAAGTATTTCAAAGCTAAATTATAACTTAGAGCATTGAAAATCATCTCCTTTAATCTCTAATATAAAATATATAAGTAATTTCTCAAGCCTTAGTAGATGGTAAGACTCTGGCTCTAGAGATGTTCATGTTTTTGCCAACACTTTTTCTGTCACTACTTCTATGTCAGTGGAGCACTTATGTAACTTAACTGGTCAGTGTAATCCAGCCAAGAGGCTGATCCCAACACACCTCACTGACACAGGACAGTACATTACAAGCAGATTTGGAGACTTCAAGACAAAAGAAATAAACAGTCATGGAAGTACTTCCATTTCTGCAGCTAATGCATATCCAATAAATATTTGTGTTGTCTGGGGAAATGACTTTCATCAAAGTTTTATTTTGTGTAGCCTATACTGGATATGCATATACATGCAAACTGCTAGCAAAAAAACCAATACAGCATAGATCCCACCTGACTGAAGATGAAAGCAGAACATTTACAGAATACTTTATATTTCAAGGTCACATTACATATTAACACAAGAGCAAGAGATTCTGCAATCCCTCCTTCTTCTCAAAGTTTTGTATTGAGCAAGGATTTGATATTAAGCTGCAGTATGCTGAGTCTGTAGGTAAAGTAGGTGAACTAACTATAAAGTTTGTTTTATGATCTAAATCAGTGTAACTTATGCATAATAGTTTTTATCTTACTTTCCTTATTTACATCACTGAAAATACATCACGTGCCTCTACCCTTAAGGACATTGGCAATTAGCTGGCACAGCAGTTCTAAAAGAGCTGCATCAGGGATAAGTACTTAGAATAACACAGCTCAACCAAAGCCTGTTTTTTTTCCCCACCTAATTATTTTCTTCACTGTCCCCTTCTCCCAACAAAAAGTACTTTTGTGTTTTTTTTTTTTTTTTGTTTAAGCATTCCACTTTTATTAAAAAGACCTCATTTTTATTAAAAAGACCTCAAGAACTGAGCTAATACACCATGTTACTAAGGGCAAGTGCTACTTTTTAGTAGGACCTTATTAATTTCAAACAATATCACACATTGTTTCTTTAATTCTCATTAAAGTATTCCTCAACAATTTACAGAAAATACTCCCGTGGAAGTGTTAATTTTAACCTCAAATATAATTTGCAGGGAAGCAGTCTGTGCTGTGAAAATGATTTTGCTGCCACAGGAAAGCCAGAACAATAATGAATGCTGATTGTTCATTACTGTTTATTAGCCTGTCCATTTAACTAATTAGCAAGATTATGTAGTTGGTGCTCAGCCCACAAGATTTGATGGGAAATAAAATGGCATCAGTAAAAACATAAAGGGACATTTACCAAACTATCTTGCAATGCAGTTCCCTTCCCAATAAACGCCATCACTCTTGCCACATCCTCGAGCACCCTGTTTCTCTGCTATTTACATTATCTTCTCAGCCAGTCAGACACTTTACACACTATTTTCAAATCCAGGCACAGCCTAGGAATCCCTAAAGGATGAAGTTTAGTGCAAATATAGGCTTGTCCAACTGATCTGTTGCTCCTAAAAACCACCTGATCATTTTTTTTCTCCTTGACATTCCTTTTCTGGCACAATCTCAACTTTGAAAAATGGCAATTTTAAATACATACAAAACTGCCTTTTTCCTAAAACAAGACAGTGAATACGGAATAAAAAGGTCTGTCGGTGTCATCATTAGACACAAAGCATTATCAGCACCTTCCTACCAGAAAAGGAAAGTCTATCCTCTGGTGGATTGCTGAGCAATTCGAGATGCTCCCTTCCATAACAACTGCACACAGTATCTCCTTCTAACAGAGGAAAAAATCCACCAATGAGCAATCTAAAAACATGGCGAGAAATACTCGAAAATTCACCTTTGTTGAAGGTACTGCTGTGGACCCCGAAGGTGATGCATCTCTTGATGTTCTCAGTGTTCTCTCTTTACCTACAATTAAGGAAAAAGTTAATGACTGTGAAATTAAAGATATATGTTTCAAATACGCTTACTGGCTTACAAAAATTGCAGTGAAATTTGCTCCAGTCAGACATGAACCTTATCACTCTGTAAAAGTACCTGATGACAGGAGGCTGTGGCAAGATAGGAATTGGCCTCTTCTTGCAGGCAAGTAAGCAACAGGACAAGAGGAAATGGCCCCAAGCTGCACCGGGAGAGGTTCAATTTGGAGATAAGGAACAACATTTTCACTGAAAGGGTGGTCAAGCATTTGAACAGAATGTCCAGGTGGTGGACTCTGTATCTCTGTAAGTGTTCAAGAAACAACTGGACACAGCACTTAGTGCTAAGCTTTAGTTGACAAGGTGATGTTTGGTCAAAGGTTGGACTCAATCTTGTCTTTTCCAACCTTAGTGATTCAGTGATTCTGTGAAATGTACATGTTCCACCATCTGATAAAAATTGATAACACTGTCTTCTCTTCACAAGGAGAAAAGAGATACAGCTGTGTCATTTCACATGTTTAGAAAAATCCACTATCTTTTTGTCCATCATTAACTGAAAGGGTACATCAATATGATTTCGCAAGATGATGTAGTTTCACTTTTTAATATTCATGTAATAATATAAAGGGGTGAAATATTAAACACCAGTCAATCATTCCAAGCAACCAGGCAGTGTAGGAACTGGTTTAGCAGGCCACAGTATGCTGAAAAGCCCTGCCATGGGAAACACTCCTATATTGTATCAGCCACAAGCTAGATGTTCTTTGTATGATCAGTGTTTTTCTTATAAGAGTTACAATTGGCAAAATGACAAATCAAATTCACTGTGTTTATTGCAGTCTGTGCACGGTCTTGCCACAGACCAGTTTCAGGCAGCCCACAGCAGCAGAAATGGTTGCAGTGTAAAGTACTAGTTTTCAAGCTGTGGTCCACAGATTACATCTAAGGGATCTGCAAAAGGCAAATTCAAAAAGCAAGCATGTTGTCAGTAGGCCTAAATTAACTAGACTATTCACACTCACTGGGAAACAGTTTACTGTTCACAAATAAAATATAAACTTACCTTGGCTTCCATTAAATTTTTATCAATACAATATTAATAAAGAGATTAAAATTAAAGTGCCTATCAAATACTTACAAAATTATTTTAGTAGAGCTATAAACATGATTGTTCATTATGGCTTTAAATATGGCTTTAATTTAATGAATCAAAGAAACGAAGAGCAGACATAACATCTCACTCCTATAAGCTGAGCTATTTTCCTTTTTTTTACTCAATACCATAAAATAATACCGCATATGTATTTTAAAATACCTACACAAAAAATGTAAAGAAAAGTCTATGCAAAATGCATATCTTTAACAATATAAAATGTTTAGGAGGTCTTTGAAAAGCTAGTCTTCAGTCTTTGTTCCATTTTCATACCATATGTATACAAAGCAAAGATCAAAACCACGCACACTTTTGGAGGCAAGCAAGTTACTGCTGTAAGGTAATGCTACTAATCCATGCAAAAATCTTCACAGCTACTGATGGGCCTTTCAAAAATGCTAATGAAAATAGGTGGGAAAATTACTTCGACAAAAGCAAGTGTTCTAAATTGCACTTTAAACCTCAGTTTGAAGAGGATGCTAAATGGAGACCATTACTTTAAAAACATAGCAATCAAACTTATTTAAGTAAATTGACTTTTGACAGAAAAAAGCTTTTTTAAAATAAATAGTAAATAGAAAAACTATGAAAAATAAAAAGCTTTTATAAATACAAAGTATATGTCAAAGCCCAAATCAAGAAAATAGAAATAGTCATGTCTTTAATCTCTCATACTCCTCAAAGCACAGAACATCTCCCTTGTCACCACCAAGTAACCCTGAGGTTTTGTTCCTGTGATACCTGCTTTTCAGCCCCATGGCTGGGCCACCTCCTTTTAAATTTACAGACTACTCTAACTCTGCCTCTCACGTGCCTCCTTTATCAGACTGGATTCTTTAAAGATTATCACAGTTGAATGGATTATATGTTTGCACCTAAACAGAAGAAAATGAGCTGATACAAGGGGCAGTAAATTATTCAAAGTTAAGCAGAGAGAAAAAGCACTATTTAATTTGGAGACATTATTAGGCCATTTCTTCTGAATATGTGTGGCTATTCTGAACGCAAAAGCCCTACCTATAACATTAAACGTGACACTTTCCAAGCCCATATTTGCCTTTTTGCATTTCCTCTGCATAGCACCCTACAGACCCCTTACTTTCAGGTCCAGTGAAGGAATACCACCATGCTTTTCTCCATGCTCTCCCATCACAGAGGAATGCCTGTCCTTTCCATTAGTCCTTTCTCTCCCTTTAACAAGCTTATTCATGTCCCCCTGGTTTTCTTTGTTTAAGTCCTCTATTTATCCTAATGTACGAAGAGCTGTAGAGCATGGGACATTCCTTCTTCAGTGGAAGTCATGAGGCCAAACCAATTCAGATAGCATGATTTTAAACAGTCTTATGATATTCTAAAAAGATGCCATATTGCAAGTTCCACATGAAATAGTATATACTTTGCATGTTGTAAATCCATTTAAGTACCAGCTAAAATGTACTGCTGATATATATATGTCCCAATTTATGTTCCTTTTAAATATGTAATACATGAGCTTACCTAAGGCAAATCACATTCAAAAATTATTCTGAAAGTATTATTTAAGCCCATTTATACTTTGTGAATAGGCCATTTTAGTTCAGTCATCTAGAGGAACAATTTAGTAGTACTGTTTTCCAGGGACAGGCAGTTATAAAGAAACAGTCCTCCGTACAAGCCATCTGGTCGCTTAAAACTGATTTAAAGGTCATTGGAAAAGATGTTTAACCATGCAACTGGGAAAAACCAGCAAAAACCACAGACCTAGATGTAAGCTCCTCACTTGACCAGTATCTCTTCTGGTTTGTGAAGATGTCTGCTTCTACTTCACTACTCCCACTACTGTTTAAGAAATTCTAAAAATATTCCATATATCTGTACTTACATGATCAAAGTCAGCTCGAAATTTTAGGAATATCCTGAAACATTCCAAAATTTTATATGGCTTTGTCGCAACATTGTTTTCCTAGTAATTATGAGCTGCACACCTACAACACTTCTAAAATATAGTAAAATATATTTTCCTTTTCCTCTCCTACACTTAAGAGAAATTCATGTTCACTGAGTATTGCTACAAAATATTACAAGAATTGCAATGACTAAATAGAAGGATACCTGTATTCTACAAGGAATGAAATAATTCCTCAATATTTAAACAATCCTAACTAAACTATGAAGATCTTTTCTGGCAAGAAATGCTACATAATGGTTCAGTGTGTCACTCTGGAAACACAACATGTCTATCAGTGCAAAAAAAGAAACTAATTATATTATAAAAGTTGCCAAAATGAACAGTAGGTTTGCATCGTTCACTAGAAAGCACTTGCAGAAAGGGAAATCAAATCAGATTAATTTACATAATCAGTACAAACAGCAGTGACTAAGACCATAGTATACTAAAAAAAGCAATTTTATCTTTTTTATTTTCCCCAAATCATTTAAATAGGAAAACCTTGAATATTTTCAGAACAGATGATTCATTAGACTTCTGGAAAAAACTAACAGCCAAGTTTTCAAAAGGCAGAACACACACAGTATAGACTAAACTGAGATATGTTTCACATTTCTTTGAGGAAAGCAAGATCTGAGAGAATCTCACAATAAGACGAAATTGCTAAAAAACAATCAGCTTCAAAAGCCTAATAATAGAGTTCTAAGAACATCTGGAGAAAATGCAACAAGTATGTACTTTAATTTCTCCAATTTTTTAATCCCTCTTTTTCCCTGGCTGTAGGAAGAAATGTCTGATCTGCTATAGATGACAGCAAAGTTTCTTGTAAGGGAATCAAATGAAGCACACAAAGAAGTAACAGAAGGAGTTGATGCTGAAAGGAACATAAAATACTAGAAAAAGCTGTGCAGCTGAAACTCCTACAGTCAGTCTAGAGCTGCTACCAAAATAACATCTACAATCTCCCACATGAAATACATAAGGGAACAGAAAGTACAATGAAACAACCAGAGCAGACAACACAGAGATGGTACAAAATGTCTAGCTTTCTCATTGTAAAAGAGAGCATGTAAAGGATTATATAGTGAGTTGCAGTTTCACCTCACTAACCAGTTCTCATCAATAATCCAGCATTACCTGGCTGAGAAGAAATATTTCTTTTATGTAAAGATGACATACTTCTGCTATGCTGGTGGAAAGGATAGGCTTTGCTTCTGTCAGGAGAGTAGCTCCTGCTGCTGACACTAGAGCCAGATCTGCTGTGCGGAGAATCCCTTCGGCTCCCCGGTGATTCCCTGAAGAATGGAGTGTCCCTCTTATGAGGGGATCGCTCTCTCACATAATGAGAGGGATAGAAGCCTTTTCTCCTGAAGCCATCTCTGATGTCCCTTGGAAGACAACACAAAAATAAAAGTTACTTGGTTATCCTTCCAATGTTTCTGGAACAGCACTAGACAATACAAGGGTAACATTTTATGCCTGGTAAATACAAATAGGTTAGCTGTCCAAAATCTTAAGCACTGTTAAGAGTACTAGGCAATGAGTGAAAAACAAGTGGAAAAATAAAAGGTTGTAATTTTTTCAGATTTCATTGAACTACTTCATTGTTAGAAGCTAATTCCTTTTTATTTCTTGATAATACAGCTAAAATATAAGAAATTCAAGAAATGGGAGCTCTTGCAATTTTTTTTTTCAGATTCAGTCTACTTCCCCTGGAAATTAAGCCTTCATTTACAATTGCTAAAAATGCATATGCAAATATTGCTCAGACTATTTGGTATTTTTCAGCTCTGTTTTTCTCTTATTTTCAAGGAACTATATCCCTCATTTGATTTCACAAGTATTGCTATGGGAAATATCACTGAGGGATTTCAGTTTATATTGAGCAAAGACAAAAAGAAATCTGCAAAATATCTATTCTCATGCCCACACATCCACCCAAGATCAAATCTTGAATGAAAATATGAAGACTTATACGTCCTAAAAATGTTTTTCACAGAACACAATATTAATTTTGGACTTTACTGTAAAATGTCCCAGACTCAACTGATTTTAAACCATAATCTAGTAACCACCACACCTTTCTATTAAATTTAGATACTGTTACTCCAGATCATACCGCAAATGTGTTGGTTACTGTAAATTTTATTAATATATATATACATGTACAGGTAAAAAAAAAAAACAACAACCAAACCAAAACAATAAACCCAATATCCTTCTGAACTTGCCCTAAAGAATCTCAGAGCTAACAAACACACAAGCCAACTAATACAAAACTTGTCACATTTGCCTTGGTCAGAAGATTCATTGCTGAGAGAAGGAAGTACTTCTCAGCTTCTTCACAGCATTGCTAGAAGTGAAAATAAAGACTTCATAGCATTTCTAGTTAATCAGAATGTATCATATTTCACTTTTCTTCTCTCCTATTTCTCATCATAGTCCATTTAAATAAGGGAACGTCTCACAAAGATGACCAACAATCTGGTGGTGTCATTTAGCACAATGTAGTTAGAGCTAATTTTATGTTGGTGGAGAACAGGAAAAAAGCCCACTAGTGTACAATTCCTACACCATGTTACAGGTCTACATCTGTGACAGATAACAAAGGATTTCAGCATGCCAAATGTGTTTTGGACTACTGAAACTACATAGGCAGCACCTCAAAACACAGACTCTATGACACTGGTGTGTTTTATACAGTGCTGATTTACCTTTTGCTTGAAAAGCACATTTGCACAAATGGTTCTGCTTCAGAACAAGCAACATTAGGGTGTTCTACAGCAAAGTCATTGGAGTGGGGCACAGCCACAAAGACACCAACAATTGTTCAGCTTATTTCTCCAATTTCAGATGGAATAAAGTATCAGGAAAATAAAGTCTCTACTTTGAAAATTTTCTTATGAAGCTAAAGTATGAATCAATAGCCTCAGACATCCTGGTTTTTAGTAAAAAGCCAGTGAAGCAGAGTCAGGTTTTACAGTTCAGTAATTACCTCACTGTCAACAGACCCCAAGCTTTTTATAGGTATTGCATCATATAGAAAAGCATATTTTACAGGTCTGCATACCAAAACTGATACAAGAAAATGTTACATGGATTTATACCTAACAGGTGTGTTAAAACAAAATCAATATTCATTTCCTTTCTAAACATCTTTTCTTCTATTTGTTGCGACACTTTCTTCTTCCTAAGCAAGCCAGCAAAACAAAACAATTATGGAATTGCTAAGTAGTACTCATTAAATATCCTCTAATCAGTAGCCATTGTATAGATATTTACATCAAAGAATGAATCACCCCAGAACATACAGAAGGACAATCCTCCTGCTTTCTTTAAAGACCTAAGAGCAATGTGCCCACCCTTGGACACTACTCTTTAAAAAAATACAGATTACCAGGAGACTTCCTTCTGAATCTCTCTTTAAATAATGTTACTTATTTTTAGAGTACAAGCTTTCTGGCAGACCACTACACTACCTTTATGCGCAAAACACATTTTTATGATCATGCATTAAGCCCTCATATACAGAGAAGTTTATTACAGAAATGTTTACAGAGCCTCAGCTATCATACACATAAAAGAAATACACCAATATCCACATAAGAATTTAAAAAATATCACTGAAACATACTTTTAAACAGGAAAACATCAGAAAGCCTCCTTCTACAATAATATTATGCACCGTAAAATAGAATCTCACTTTCAATTTTTTCAATTTCCATTTCATCACTCCACATTAATTCCTAACTGGACCATATCTCACACATAACACTCAAACCATTAACTATATTAAATCTGTTTTGGACAGAATAGAAACAGTGCAGCATTTCTGATGTTTTCCATTAATGTAACAAACTACACTGAATAGAACAAAGTAAGTATTGTTTTGCTTTTATTTTTTTCCTTAAATACTTAAACTAACATACACCTGCAATTCGGTAATGAAGGCCCCAATTCAGCCAAGTAGTTAAGCACATGCTTTAGATTCCAACACATACTCAAAAGGTTTATTGAGCAGGGGCAATATTTAAGAGAGATGCAAGATTTTGTGCTCAGCTGTAACTTTAAAATAGAGCTACTGTCCTTAATAACAAATACAGGATTAATGCCTCTTATATAGCACCCCTCAAATCTTTTTATTTTGCATTCTTATTTCAAACTTAGTCCTGAAAGCACAATTTTGTTCTCTCAGCAGCGTTGCAACAGGAAGTAGTATCACTGTTAACCTCGATGACACCTAACCATTAAATTCTCACTAAAGCTGACAGTCCTGTATGACCTCCTAAAATTTTACAAGTAAACAGCCATACTCTGATATACCATTCACCAATGGCCACTGAGGGAGGAGTACAAGCCTGAAAGCTATTCCAGTTAACCATCAGTTCCAGTTTCCTCAAGGATAAAACACAACTACAGAATAGACAAAGCAGAAGACCAAGAGATTACAATACGGGAGATTTTCAGATGCCAAAGGATCAGAAACACCACCTTCTCTAAGCTATCACTGCCACAAAGAGTAGTTCTGGTCTCATTCCTCCCTGCAAACCGTTCAGCAGCAGTGTTGTGGAAAACTGAGGGCTACAGAAGTCATGTGGTTTACAACAGGGAAGCTTAAGCTATGTTAAACAAAGACAAACTGGTGTGTCAGTTGTGTATTTTAAGAGTACATAAAGGTAAAATTAATCACTTGCTCAAGGTGAAATGCCCAGGAATGGAGGTGTACTTGGGTACATGACAGCACATCATATGCAATACAGGAAAAGCTTTGTTGTAAGAAGAATCTTAGCGCACTCTCACTGAGTTCATGCTACTGGGCAACTGTGTGCAATACCTTATCTCTGGGACTTCTGTGTCCCAATACAGACATTCATCTTTTCAACTAAAACATCAATCTATGATATGGTCCACCCATAAAGGACATAACTGTCACTTTTGACACTGAAATGAGGAGACTGGCAACAGTCAAGATTTGAACTGAATTCTTAACTGAATATACTTTCTCTGTCTCATAATACACATGGAAGGGAGAGGGGGAGGAGAAGTGCAACTAAAAAAACCCTCTTGCCTTGTCAGGACACTGCAAGGGCTAACAGAACTCATGAGAACATGATTCAGAAGATGTAGAAAACATTTAATAAAAAATACTACACCCCCAATTGCTAAAAGAAGAGTCAAGAACACCTCCACTTTCAACATCTTCAACGTAAATGTAGGTGGTAGAAGATTCCAGCCACCACCCTCTCTCCCAGAAGTCATTCTATTTCTTTCCGAAGTACGTGGTTGTGCAACAAACCAACAACCTACTCAATTTCTGCTTTGGAGACTTATTATAATCTCATGTTGTTATCCAAAGATCCTTGTGCAGATGTATCATAAGCTAAAATAATACAGTGAATTACACCATCATAGATATAAAGTAATTGCACCTGGTTCAAGTGGCTTTCATTTGAACATACGAAATGATGACAAGATTTCTTATGACAACTGGTTTTCAACGTTTTATGACTAAGCAAGTAACTGTAGCACTTGTGATATTTGCATTTTCTTTAAATGAAATTAAGGTAATTAGGACTAGTCAATGGAATATTATTAACAGTTTTTTGCATGAAGGCAAAAAGAAATAGGCATTGTGAAACACTGCTAAGTCTCATGCAGGGAAGGGTAACTAGACATATAAAATGTGCTAAAAATCAAAAATATATAAATGTTTCACAATTTTTTTGATGCATGCAATAGTACTGAAGTTATCATATGCAAACACCAAAACTCCACATTGATGCCACTTGTCCACCTCACTCAATATGAAAGCTACTCATCTCCCACCACCTCAGGATGTCATGACAGATCAGAGAACAAAAACTAAGACAACTTGAATATCAATATTAGAAAGAAATGCCTCTTTGTCCTTTAATTAAACAGTAAAGCTGTGCACTTCAATTGCTCTGGAAATCCCAGTACATGCCTCTTTATGCTTAGTAAAGAGTACCTCATTTCTACCATCATCTATAATGTACTATTAGACTTGCTGGAAGATAAGTCCACACAATAAAAGCATACTTAAACTAAAACTCTCTATTATTTGACACAGAGAAATTATGCTCAAGCATACTGATAAGGGCAGAGAAACAAGTAGCAAAGTCCAGAAAAACACAGATTTAAGCACCAAAGAATTAAAAGCAAACAGTTTAATACAACTGTTTGCAGAATAAAGACAAAATATGTTAATCTGACAAATCAAGATCCCATTAGACAAAATAACTGCATTCAAATGCACGTGATCTTGGTTTCTCTCTTCAAAAACAAGGGCTTAGTAAGTTCCCTGAAATTTCTCTACAATAGAAAATAAATCATAGATCTGAAGTTCCAGAAGAGTATTTAAGTGATGGACCAACTTAAAATTTCTATGAACAGCTACAACATTTACAACAGCACTTTGAGCAGCATATCATTCCAGAAGAATCAAGCAGCTCAGATAACTAGATCAAGGAATAAACCCCTTTCATTCTGTGTAGAAGTAACTGAATTAATTCCTAAATGGACTTAATTCAAAATGGAAACAATTAAAATCTTCTATCTCAATACAAGTTAAAATTGGAAAAAAGAAGGAAGCACAATATGATACACCTTCAAATATATTTTTCCCCTTATACCAGAAAAACTAGTCATCATTACTGCTTTTAGACAAAGTTCTAATGGGACAGACCTTTCTAAGTAGATCTTTGTACATTTACTGTAATCCTGCCTCAAGCACATGGAAAAGAACTTTAAAATATTTCCCTGAGGTACCAAAGACATTGGTACCACTCAAAAGCATGTTTTCTTTGGGGTTTTAGAGTTTGTTTTTTCACTTCACATTCAGTATCAGTACTTGCAAGTGATTCAATGTAGGCAAGCATTTGCCTTATACACACACGAAGCACCAGAAAGAAAGAGATATTTTTGCACTTTAATTTAGGGACATCAATGCAGGTTACGTTCAGCAAGCTATTACCCTTTGCCCCAAAAGCCATCCTTAAAATCCTTAAGAAGAATCCAGAAACCTTGAAATATCTGCTGGAGGAGCTCTTAAGCTTTTCATCAGTGTGCCGCAGAATGCCATTAGTTTATTGACAATTAAAAGAAAGCACAAGTAGTGCACTGTAGTAGTATATACTAATTTGATCAACCCTAGGGGTTGACTTTCTGAGACTATCAATAAAAAGCTGCAAAAGGAAAGAACAAGTTGTGGAACAGGTTTGAAAGCAGTAATACCTTTTGTCAGTAATACTGACACACAATACCCTCATTATATTTACATCTCTTCTATTTTTAAATCCCTTAATGAGATCTATAAATCAGAAAAACACTCCATTTTTCTCTATAACAGAAAAATGCTTCACAGAACTCTATGTTTTTATTCTTAAATTGAAGTGAGATTTGAAGCAATTATGTCAAATAGGTTTCACCTGCTTCTGCCCCAAAGTGTTGTAACAGTGGTACGGACTTCTGCACAGCAAATTTTAAAAAACATTAGTAAACTACCTCTGCTTTTGGATTTCTCAATATAAAAGGCATTATACATATTTGACAAAAAAATTCATTGTACATAATGGTGTTTTTCTTTATGTGATCTCATTCCTTCCTGTCAAGTATACAGTTTGTTCAAAATCACAAAGTCTTAAGACAGACATTTCCTCTTATAAATTATTCAGCCATGTAGCTTTATCTTTTTTGTTTTCCAGTTTGCTTTTTCCCTTCACTTTGATTACAGTTTACAGTCTCTGTAACAAACACTAACATCTCTTGCCTCTTTTTGTAGGTCATTTCCTATATATTACAAATGGCACTTTCTTGAACATATTTAATGCAGAGGTAAACTATGCTGCTTGGGTAAATTCCTTATTAAAAATCCTTTTGCAACTCTTGTGTGCCTTCAGTTATTTCAGTGATTTAATAACAGTTAACTTCAGAGCATAGCTCCATGACAAACCATACTGATTGAAACCGGCGCTGCTACAATCCTAAACTTTGCCACCTTCCTTCGATCCATTTTCCCACTCCGTGCCTAACATGGATTGATATTTTCTTTCAGAAAACCAACCTGGTAGATAATTATTTAATTCACTGTGATAGTTTAGCACTCAGGACCAACTCACTGAACATTTAAGGTCAGGCTGGATAGGGCTCTGAGCCACCAGATCTAGTTGAAAACGTCTCTCCTTATTGCAGGGGGGGTGGACTAAATAACGTTTAAAGGTACCTTCTAACTCAAAACATTCTATGAAATAAAAAATCTTCTCTTTACAGCAAAATGCTTAGCAAAAGGATGCCTATACTGTCAGTAACACTAAACGTTTTCCTATGCTCTTCTGTATCCTAATATTCCCACCTTTTCTCAACAGGAATTAAATTCCCTGAAATTTTTAGTATACTCATTATAAAACAAGTCCTTGGAACCCAATAAATGGAAAATTTACCTCCTAGAGGAAATTATTTCAGTCCTTTGAGGCAATACTCCTCAACCTGAGAAAGCCACAACCACATTCACCAACCCAATTCATTGGCTGCCACTGAGATGATTTAGTTAGATGTCATCTGAACAGAAGCTGTCTGGACTTGAAGGCAGACTCCCTTCTCTTTCCCTCCCCACTGCCTCTCAGTACCTAGCTGTTTTTCCACAAAGTTGTTAGGAAAACTTTCCCAGAATAATCAAGTGCTACCCATGGGAGTCTGCCTCATTATTTCCCAATACATCATTAACTCGCTAATTTGATACCATCTATAGTGCAAGCTGTAAGACTGGACCAGACGAGCTTGCTTTTTAAAGTCTTCCCTTACTTGAGGTGTTAGCCAAGATCTTTCAGTGTAAATGTACATAATCTTATCTTTAGGCACGTTACCCTATCATACATTGTAAACAGAGCTTATAGTTTATTAGCATTATGTAAACAACACTGATAAGAAGAAATTATTAATTTTCCCAAGATGGACTTAGTTTTAAACAACAACTCAATGTTGTTACAAAATAAAACTGAGTTTGCACAGACTACTGAATGTTTCCTTATATGTATATCATAACATATTAACACCTACAGTAAAAGTTCTCACACAATAACCACTGTTAAAAAATATGATGGTAGCAATTCCATATGACAATTTAAAACCTTACAAAACTGCAGTGGGAAACACACAAATAGCAACAGATCCTTAAAACATAACACAGCCCTGGATCAAAAGCAAGTCAAATAAACCAGACAGCAGTTGAGAAGTGACAAGAGAAGAACTTCTGGTTTATGGGGTTTTTTTTACCAAGTTTGGTATGTTTGCTGTAATGTTGTCAAATATAAGTCAATTTATTACCTAGTCATTTCCTATTCAACAACAATTTTTTGAAATATAAAAATATTTTTTGAGAAGTTTATAACTATCTGTCTCTATCCTTTCTCAACACTTTGGAGTCACAAAATAGAGACCATATTTACATATAATTAAAACACTTGAAAGGACCAAATACCATACACACAGAATCAGAATGGAAATTATAAAAAATTATAAAAATTATAAAAAAATATAAAAATACAAAACTATTATAATTACACTTTTCAAAAATAAGCTTACCCAAATTTCTCTTACAGTTTTTAGAGTTAAACCCAAGATTTTGAACCATTCCACATTTCATATAACAGGTAAGCTCTACTGCATGAGGCTATATATTTACAAGGTCAGCAGGTTAAAAAAAAATCAGATAGTGGGAAGTTCTGCTACTTGATAACTTCCCTACATGAGAAATTCAGACATATTTTGAGCAGAAAAATAAAGCTTCCCTGACATCATTCAGAAATGAAACAGAACATCCAGAATTCTCTGTAACCAATAACAGCCAAAGGAGTCTCCCACCAGTTAGGAGGGGAAAAAAAAAAAAAAATCACAGCTCAGACTTGTGTGGGAAGTTTTAGGGTTCTGGTTGAACGGTACAAATACTGGCACTGCCCTTACAAGCTCATCATAAAAAATGATTATGAGAAAAAGGAATTAAATTATCAATACACCTTATGACTTCAAATTCCTTTCTCTCAACCTGAGATGGAAATTGCATAACCAATTAGAAGAATTCTGTAAAGCCCTCTGAAAGGAAAAAAATTATCAGTAAGCAATTTTTGAAAGTAAACTTTTTTTTAGAATTGGATTGATAAATTTTGCAAAAATAAAATGGCCTTCAATAAACATCCCAGTCAATTGTTAGACAAAGAAAAATACTTAAAAATTAAAAGCATTCACTCTGCAACTAAAACTAGCTGCCAGTGAAAGCAACATTCACCTCATAAAATAAGCACACAATCAGCTAAAACATGCAAAACAAAAAAAGTTGAAAATAAGAGCAATTTTTACCTCCTCTGCATTTTACATTACAAAGTGGGAGCAAAAAAATTCCACAGTTGAAATCCTCTGTACCAGTCTCTCCTTTTTTTCTCCATTCTCTCAAATGACAAACATTTCAGAAGCGATAGCAGTCTTGCTTTGAATGAAGTTTCTAGAATAATTCTATATATGTGGAAAGCAGGTTCCAACAACATAAATAAGAACAGAAACTCAGTTTGACATAAAGGTCTTAGTAAGAAATAAGGCAGTGTTCACACAGATAGTCCCTGGGTTCTAAGTTAAATAGAGGAAAGAGATTCATCACAGAAGCAAAAACAGACTTGTCCAAAAAGAAACTTTTACTTTCAACTGACATGCAAGAGTGGACAGTTCTGAACTTATATACAGTCTTCAGTATAGGGCAGTTTTAAAATGCCAACTGGTATCTCCATGAGAAGATTTGAGTTCTTAAAATCCATTCAAAATAAAAACACATGGTCCTACGGACCCCGAAGCACTGGTATACAATTAGACATATATAATTTTTACCAAGTAACACAAGTCAAATTATGAAACATAAATCTCAGTTTGCAAACAAATTAGTTATCCCAAAGCACAAAAGAGCTAAAGAGGCAGTGTAGCAGAGAACAGCTCTTAAAGAAAACATAGCAACTACTGAATCAATAAACCTCTGCGTAAGACATGAACTGTAATATGAAGTCACTATTTTGTGTAAACCAGAATCAACTTTTAAGTTACATATTACCTATTATCTTGTTCCAAAAAGTTCTAACTTCCTCCCTCCACCCTCAAAAATATCATAAGCCAAGGTAAACTAATTTAGCTAGCAGCCTAACACAATAGGTTTTCAGAACTAAAGATTTCAACAGACAAGTCCTTGCCTGGAGTTGCAGACTGGTATAATGAATCTACCACAATGATCTATTATAAGGAAACTGTAATTTGGTATATGAATAAACAAGCTACTCTTAGTTGGTCGTGTGAATACCTGAGAGGTTCAATGTTCTGGCAGGGATTTTATTTATTTATTAAAAGAAAAAGGCATGTGCTAGTCAATATGATTACAACTCTGCTTATCAATCTCTGTCAAAAGCAAGACCGTTTTCTTTGGGTGACTGCCATATTTATTTCCCTCCACACATGGTTTTTAATAAAGAATGAAGTTCTTGTATGGTGTCCCTTAAGACCTGTCAAATATTGCAACAGAATTGCAGACTTATGTACATTTATGGCACCAACACATAAATCCCATTGGCTAAGTTTATCTTTTATAAGCAAGACAAAGATCAGTTTACATTACAAGAAAGTTTAAATCCAAAGCCCAAAGACCTCCCACAATATAATACACTGTTTTAAACAAGTATAATATTTAAACAGGTTCACAATTTCATTAATTAAAGAACACATACAAGGGAGGAGAACATAAAACAAAAAGAAACAACCTACCCCCTGTAATTCAAAGGTGATTGCACAGTGATAATGTAAAGATAACTGCCTTGGCCTATGACACATCTGAACTCTCAATATTAAATGTTGGTTTATTGAGTCAGTGACCTTTTAGAGTGACCTTTTTAAGAGTCAGTGACCTTTAACCTCCATGTGCAGACTCCCTCATCAATGGTTTTCATTTAAGATAACTATTCTTGCTAAATAAGAATTTTCTTCTCAATGTACAATTTTCAGACCACTCCTCTACAACATTCTGTCACCACATAATCCACCCGTAAGGAATTAATCACTAAATGGATGGGTAGTTCAGGCAGAGATCAAAAAACCAGGATTGCTGGGCTTCTATCCCCCACTTTGTAACCAATTTTTAACATGCTCTTCAGTAAACACAATCTTACTGTGAAGGTGTATGCATCTATAAAAATTAAGATATATTATGCTGTACCAACCAACAGAGGTAATTCCAAGTTTAAATGTTCAGAAAAACACGTGAAATTGTCAAAGGAAAGCGATGTGCCATTGACTTAAAAGATTTTTAAAACAAAATATTGAACTGTCTGATGAGTCTTAGTTGTTCGCAGATCATTGCTTAAAATTAAGCTTCAATATTTTGCCCATTTTCTTTCATTTCTAGCACCAAAATTACTTTAGTATTTCCATTTCTTACACAATATTTTCTGTGCACTCCACAGACAGGCAGACCTGGTTTATATAGACAAATGGATTAGTATTAAAGACTAGACTAAGACTACTTCCTAATTTCACAGCGAATAAAGGAAAAAAACCCAACCAAAAACCAATAAACAAAACAACACACATAGTAGCAGCAAGTTTCCTTCATTAACAGAGAAAAAATTATTCATAACAACTGGAGAGGAGATACTAAAAATGTCCTAAGTAAGCCACCTCTCAGAAGCCCATTTCATATAAGCAGTATTACTACCAATGCAGAGTACTTAGTCTGTAAATACGGCAATCCTTATTTAACAAAAATCTGGGCCTCAGATAATTCTAAGGATCAAATTTAATGCATGTGTAGCTGGGATTTACAAGTGCGTCATTTTGTAATTTCTCTTTGAAGATGAGTCTTACACATCTTAAGTTGCCAAGTTTCACATATTTCACATCTTATGAACTTAGTTTGGTTGGGAAAAAAAAAATGAAGTAATGCTCTGTGCACTCAAAAGGATTATATTTTGGCATGACTAAAGTGAACTGCAGCTAGCAATCTTCTAAAGCATTTCACACTGAAAAGTTCATCAGACCTCACAAAAATGAACTTATGTGCAAAATTCATTGCTATGAGGCCCAGAGAGAAGTACTGAAAAACTAGAGTCCTTCAACATATAACAGCATAATTCCCTGTAACTTTTAAAAAAATCTGACATGCGTGAGTGCTTTGAATAAATGAGCTTAATGTATTGCTAAGGACTAATGACACAGCTCCAGAAGTGACAACATCAGTAAAAGATAAATATACAAGTAAGTCATGTCTTCATTGATCTCTATGCCTCTCAACTGCTAAATTTCACCATTCTCATAGCATCAGTGATCAAGAGAGTAAAACTGTCATAATGTGCAGAAACTTTTATCCAAACTAAGAGATCGTGTTTTGATGTAGAATTCTTTACGTATGTCAACTACACTTGAATCAAGAGCCACTTCAAACCAAACTAAAACTGTAAGGTTACGAAATTCTCATCAGTTCCCAGAGTTCAGAAAGCCAGCAAGAATTCCTTAGGTGACAAAAGAAGAAAAAGAGTTGGAACACAATATGAAATCTATACCCCACATACCTTCTGAATTACTTTATTATTTACATATAAAATACGATATTGCCATAAAGAAGTCATGGTCAGGACGACAGCTGTTCACTAGCATAGTATAAAACAGGGCTAACAACTCCCAAGAACCATGAGATCTAGAAAATCTGATCCATGAGATCTAGAAAAGGAGAAGGGATAGTAATGCTCCACTCCGTGGTAATGTCTTCTACGTAAACGACAGCTGTTTGGAAAGTGGAGCTTAACTCCGTAAGAAAGATGAAGACAAGAAAAAAAGACAGCTAAGCCAAGTGGTAGAACCTCAGCAATCCTCTTGTTGCTCACGGAGAAATGTTGCTGGTCAGTAGACACATCACAGCTGAAGCCTCAGCTCTGAAACTGCTAAGTAAGCAAGCACTTCCTATTTTTAGCAAAAAGGCAAGAAGTTCATAAAAAAAAAAAAAACAAACACCACAAAAGAAACAACAGCAGCCAAAACAGCAACTAAAAATAACACTACAAAAACCCTGACAGTTTGGTTTCTTCAACATAGCAAAGTTTCAGAGAATGGATTATCCTGAGCTGGAAGGGACTCACAAGGATCACTGAAGTCCAACTTCAGTGGCCCTGCACAGGACAGTCCCAAGAATAACACCATAGGTCTGAAAGGATTTTCCAAATGCTTCTTGAACTCTGTCAGGCTCAGTGCTGTGACCACTTTCCTGGGGAGCCTGTTCCAGTACCCTCCTGGTTGCCAGGGCACTGCTCACTCATCTTCAACTTGCCATCCACCAGGACCCTCAGGTCCCTTTCCATGGCACTGCTTTCCAGCATCTTATTCTCCAGTCTATATGTACATCTGGGGTTGCCCCATCCCAGGGTGAATTTTTAACTCCCCAAAATTCTGCATCATTTAAAGATTTTTGATATTGCAGATAAGCAGCATTTTACTTCCGGAGAATCTCATGAAATGTTTTTTAGCACTCTGAATCAAAATAGGGGGAACAAAAATGGAAATAGTAAGAGATCAGAAAGTACTTTTTGACAGTTATATCAAAAACCAAAGCAGGAAAATGTGAATGATGAATGCTTAAAAGGAAATGCTAACATGATATTGGCAACAACTTCTTACGACACATGGAAGCTATGGAATGAGTTTTTAAAAATACTCAAGAAAACTGATTATTTCTGTGAATAAAAGTGGTATTATTCTTAGAATTTATAGTCACTGCATTGCCTATGAAAACTCACTAATTATACAAGTCTCCTGAGTGTCTTTAGCTTCTAACTTTGTACTATGTTTTAGCCATGTTCCATGCAATTTAAGAAAAAAAATCCTTCTTAAAATAATCTTAAATCTCCTTCTCCTACCCCAAAGAAAAAAAAAATTTATATGTACTTCAAAAGAACTTACCAAAAATAACTGTCAGCATATTTCTCCAAAGAGAAAGTACTTCTGCATATAGTAACATTTTAATATCATGTTTTATAGAGCAAATGGAAAGCAATTAGTGTTTTCACCACAGGAGACAACATAGTACTGTACTTTGATTTCCTCTGTTGAGATCCACTACATAGCTCAATAGTGAACCATATGCAAAAAATCATAATTAAGTTTACTACAAACATGTAACACTGCAAGTCTTTAGCAGTTTGATCACAGGATTTTACTTATCAAGGTTATTTACTATATTTATATAATAAATCAGGAGGGTTTCAATTAATTGCAAATATATTCTCACACCCTCAACTGAACCATGGATCTTTATGAAGTTCTTCCGTAGCATTATTGCAGTTGTGTAAGTTACATGGTCTAAAGTATAAAATAAAGACTCAGATGGGACTATCACCTACCACACAATATGCTTTTAAAGACTTCAACAAAATGAGCTGACATTTTATCCACACATTTTAAAAGGAAGAAATCAGG
Organism: Empidonax traillii; assembly: GCF_003031625.1. Taxonomy (NCBI): domain Eukaryota; kingdom Metazoa; phylum Chordata; class Aves; order Passeriformes; family Tyrannidae; genus Empidonax; species Empidonax traillii. The sequence goes on from NW_020955581.1 coordinate 99,810, forward strand.
ACGCATTTAAGACAATCTTTTTGACCACTGGGTGCCACTCTTGTTCTGTGTACAGTAAACTGCCTGACAGTAAGTCACTCTTCTCAGCCTTTTAACTTACTCAGCTTTAAACAACTCTTAATTCTCCTAAACTGAGAGGAAAAATGGAAGAATTTTTACATAAATTTCTATTAAACATTACTTTTCAAAAGCCTTTACTATTGCTTTTAGCCCCAGGAACGCAATTTTGAAAGAAGTATAGTATACACAGACCCTTATGGTATATGGATTTCTTTCATGGTGAGATTATAGAATAACTCAGTTATGTTACATCTAAATAATAATCACATTCAAAGAAATAGATGTATCTACTGCAACTGCGTAGCCCTGTATTGATATTGTTATTAACAGCTTCATATTCAGTTTGCAACATCACAAGACTAAGGCCTTGAGCAAGCTTGTCAGGCTTGCTCTGTCTGAGCTTTTCCTGACCTGCCTGGAGTTGTTTTTTTAACTTGCTGCAGGTTTAATAAGAATATTTCTAACTGACCGGGTGTCTATAGCTAACCTGGTTTACTTTAGTTGAATTTTGTACGGTACAACCATAGTTTTTAATACACAGCAGTAAAACAGAGTTATTGTATGATATTTATGACTAACACCATAATGCAGTATATACAAATATAAGCCTAGTATAATACACATCTTGAGACGTGGAAACGCAGGATGTGGCATATAAAAGCACAGCCATGAGATAACATTCTTAGATTAGACTGTTAATATTTCAGGTATACTAGGAATTTTAAGGTGGGTTTCATCCTTTTCCATAAATTTTGTGTAACATTATCCCGTGCACTTTATTCGCTAACTCAAATAATCCCATATCAAACATCATTCCACTGTATTGTGGCCCCAAGACACTGCAATCACAGAATCAAATAACAGACCTAAGAATTCCCTGAAGTCATCCGAAAACTGTGACTGACCAGAGAGATGCATTAAATTACTTACAGGCCCAGGTTACCATCCTAAACATGTTATCATTATGCCTCCTATCCTTACTAAACACATACTAGAGACTTTCATGCCATACCATTTATTTTATTTCTATTTCAAACAATACAACTAAAAACCACTGTCCACTATTGTCTTTTACTTTGATAGATGTCCTTTCCCTGTCATTGTACTGCTCTGCTCTACCAACTGTTTGGAAAACAAAGTAAAATACCCTAAATATTTCCAGCTTATGCATGGCACTACGATAGTTTTATAAAGTACCTGTACTCAGGCTGCCGACTTGTCGGATGATCATCCCTTGCCCATCTGTATCCTGGTTCATCCTGCAAAACATACATGCAAAACAACTGTGTGACATGTATCTCAATGACGTCAGGTACAGTTAGTTACCACCTAGCTACTTAATGCAAAACCAAAACATTTAATGAGCTAAAAAAACCAGCATTAATCTCTCACACCAAGTATTCTCTCAATTTATTCACTGTACCCCATTTTCTTCCTCTATCAATACTGAAGAGGGTAACTTTGCAGTGCTGTAGAAAACACAAAAACTACAAAAGTTTCTGAAATAAATACAGATGCTTTGACTTAAAAAAAAATTTCCTCTTTGAAATACAAATTACTTCAATAGCTTGAAGTTACAGAATTTCAAACAGCTGGATAGCAGGAGGCAACAATAATAACTTTTACAAGAGACCATAGATTTTGTACTTATGTGCAGCTACTGGAAAAAAAATGCATTCATCATCACAACAGAGTTTAACTAAGTGAACAACTGGGTAAACTAGAAGGATATGTAGAAAACATTCATCAACTTGCATGTGCAAGGACTTAAATAGAAAGATTCTGCAATCATTCTTCCATTCATCCAGGGAACTTTGCACTGCATTACAGAGAGTGTTTCTGGCCATTTTGGTTTTCCCAGTTCACACTCTGGGCTTTCACATCCAAAACCTGGATTTTTTTTCTATTAATTCTATTTCAGTTTGTGATAACAGCAGTAGCACCAGCACTGTCTGAAACAGTACTCTAATTGTTTAGTATTCAAGTATTAATGAAAAAATAAATATCATAAACGGGTGAGAAGAATCACCTTACGTACACCTCGGTGTGGAGGGCCACTTCTTCGGTCATGGGCAAAACTACGACCCTCTTCATAGTCTCTGTACTCAGCGTGGCTGTAATTATCATACCGACTGTAATTCCCATCCCCAGGTCTCTCAAGCAGTGGTGGCTTCTTGGGCAAAACATTTACTATTCTATGGTAATCTCCCTAAACCACAAAACAAACAAAATCACATTGCTTTTAACAGTTGAAAATCTGTAGTGAATAAACAAAACTGAAAATAAATTATTTCTAAATATGGGACTTAAATAATCTTTAAAAAAGAAATTGCACAGGAAACCAATAAACACTAAAAATCATGCCAGTCTGATGGTGGAATAACTTAATAAATCTAATTGGGCACCTCTCAGATTGAAACCTTAGACATTACAAGTTTAATTACAGTGAGAAAATTTTCAACAGCATTAGCTACTTTCTAACCATCAGCTACATGTATTTCTCAGAGATCTTTATATTAATTTTGGAAACCAACACGAAAGTTACATCTGTAATGCCCGTAAAACAATGACCATATTTAAAAATATTAACAATTTACTTAATGTCCACAACATCCCTCCACACGGCAGAGACTATAATTAAGATAATCCTTGCTTCATAATCTGAAAAGATAAGCACCCACTCAATACAATGCAGTAGGTGATGTGAGTGTTCAAGTGACAGAGTTTTAACACTCTCATTTTTAATTTTAATGCAAGTTTCAGATAGTTTTTTGCGTGAACACAAAATTAATTTACTGTATTTCCTTCAAATAACTAACAAGTCATACACCATATGCCAATTAAAGAAATCCTTTGTTTATTAAGCAAAAATTGCCCAGCTGTAAAAGATGCAAATTCAACTTTCTGGAACCACGTTTTACCTAAGTCAATTGCAAATAAAAAGCAAATGAAAACATGAATGAAAGATTTTGTATTTTATGGCTTCTTCCTTTAGCAAAATATATTTTCTTTGGGCCTTAAACCAAAAGCTAGAAATGCAGAGAGTTGAGTTAGCATGTCCAATTTGGAGGGGGAAAAACATATTCAAACTATTCTTTTAATAGTAAGCACAAGTCACAACCTAATGAACCAAGAGTTTCTGTAGAAAAATACGTAAAAATTACACTCACAAACTGCTAAATATTGTCAAGCAAAACTTTAGTTCTGATTTCAGAGACCACCCAACAAATGGACTACAGGGCAATCAAAAGCGAGCCTACAGCCATACGGATGCAAAGTGGAGACTTCACACACAGTCATACAAAGGCACAATGCTTGATCTACCCTCACCTCATATAAAGAGGTCTTATAAAGATGTGCTCTGCAGCTAAAATAAAACTGCTTCATGCTTTTGCCTCATCCAGAAGACCCCATCACATAACTATATTGACACACAGAAGGACAGTTACATGAAAGCTCAAGGTGTATCTAGTTACAGATACAAGTTACTGTGCCAAGTACATGCAACTTTATGTTTCTTACCAGGATCTGAAAACATATGTTTCTGCTACAACCTATACTTGATATACAATTAGCACCCAGTTTAGATTAGGACAGGTCTCTTGCTCTCTCAAACAAAACATACTTCATTCTGTATCATTGGCACATCGCAGTTCCAACATATTCACCTATCAGCAAGCGCTAAGTGCATTCACAGATTGAATAAATTAATTCCATTTCACTTGCCTAGTCGAAATTAAGTCAGACTTCTACACACAGACACAGATACAATGGCACAGGCTTGCAAGGACAGAAACTGCCTTCCAACAGTCTTGAATCTGCAGAGCTCTGTGAAAAGGAACTTCATCTTTCAGTACGGCAGAGAGACACCACGTCTTGGTTTGCCCAGCTACTAGGGTGTTGTTTTGGTAGAGATGGACAGCATTAATTGTGGTGAGTGTATTCTGCTAGTCCCTTCATCCCCAGTTCCAAACACATGTAATATAAAGCTAGCTTTGAACTACCTAGTTCTTGCATCAAACTGAATGCATCACCTTATAAACTGTAAAGTAAATTTTCATAATGCATTTGTCATGATTTGTTCTCAGAACAGCCTGAAAGACTACATGGATTTAGAAATGTTATTGATGCAATGGTAAAATTAAATCAGCAACATGTTAGTCAAGTCAAAGTATTAAAAAAAGAAAAATCTGTGGAAATACTTTCTGCCTTTCCTCCTGTCCTACTGTTGATATTTTGGAGGAGGTAGCTAAACACCCTGTCCAAATGAATCTGATTTCCAGGTTGCTGAAAACACTGAAATTTTGTTGTTCCCTGTAAAGAGAGTTAAAAATGTCACAGAGCAGCCAAAGACTAATACACTACTCAACAGAGAAGCCTATGTAACTGGTTACCAAGTTACTGACATTGGTATGCTTCCAAAATCATGAGCTGAAAGTGTAACAAAGGGAACCCAGAAGGTATGCTAAATCAGCTATGCTATTATTTCACCATTTAAGATAATTAAAAGGAATGTCAGATAACAGGCACTGTTACATGAATTTTTTTTCTGCTTAGAGCACATTGCACAGCATGTAAGTATAAATATCAAACAGTATTCTTAAAGTTCTATTTAAGGCGTAATGCCTCAAAAGACAAAGCTGCAACTTGTTTGATTTCTTTCTTAGAGAATTCAGACAAAGGAGAAAAAAAATTACCCAACTCTTTGGCACAGACATTTTCTAAAAGCATTCTGAAGTTATTCTACAGCAGAGCAAGCATAGCACAACATACATACATAACATACCATGGAAGACTCCATGACTACAAAGTAGATTTCCACACTTCTTGAAAAGCATTTCCCTTACAAGGCTTCAAAGCACAATTTCTTTAGCAAAGATGTATTTTCAACATTTGTTATAAACACTTCCTCCTATACTTTAGGCATCAAAATAAAAAACTGTATTGTGACAAGAACTATTTTGCAAGTAGTTACTTCACAACCTCAAATTACTTAAAAGAATCACAGATCACAGAATATGCTGAGTTGGAAGGGATCCACAAGGATCATCAAGTCCAACTCTTAGCCCTGCACAGGATCATCCCCAAGAGTCACACCATGTGCCTGAGAGTATCGTCCATACTATTAACATAGAAAGACAAGACTGTGGAAAAATACAACACAGTATGGCCTTTTGTTCTTTAGTAGTTACTAAAAATCCTGTGTTTAATAACACAAATAATTACACCAAAAAAAAAAAAAATCAAAATACAAATATTCTGAAACAGTTCCAATAGATTTGAAATGAAGAAAAAAGTACCCAAGACTTAATTTTGTAGGCATCTTATGATTTCTGTGCAGATGCATTTGCTAGATTCAAAGAATGAGAAAAGAACTTGGGGTATATTAGGAACTTATATAGGTACATAAATCCAGCCCTTATGGTACAAGCCATTGTATAAAGGTAAAGTATAACACTATAATGCTACAGAAACTTACTATACACTTACATCACCATGAATCCTTGGAGGGAGACGATCTCTTGGAACTCTTTCATAGTCATATCGCCCTTCAGACCACATTTCATCTCTTCGATATGCCACTAAAGACAATAAAAATACAAGTAGCGAAAATCAATTTGTTATGAATAGACAAAAGGATACTGAGCATAGAAACAAAGGTTCACGGATTTCTCTCAATATTATGTATTATGCACAAGCCCTGTACATTCACTTCCTATTGTTAGCCCTTTAAAATAAGTATTTCTGGTTATACTAGAAATTGCTATAGAAAGTAATTAATGTACTTTAAGCAAAAATAACTCACAGTATGTGCAAGAACAACTGAACAACTGGAAATCAGTGTAGCATAATCAGCAAAATTACAAGACTTATAGACACTATAAACAGCTGTATTGAAATATGCATATACTGCAAATACTAGCTGTACATATAAATGCATACACACAGCAATTTTGATACTGCTCTGCTAAAAAATACTGGACTTTTTAAAAAGTTTTTTTAAAAAATATTTCGACTATTTATTAAATAACTTCTGAGCAGTCAAAACACAGCACAACATTCCCTTTGATTACATGAATAAAACACATTCTTCATATGCAGATACTTCCTGTTTTTAATTGGAAGCCAGCAGAATACAAAAATTCCTCTTTCCAAAGAAGGGCAGCTTTCGAAGTCAAAATTAGTAATTAAAGACAGACAGAATAAACCATGACCCTAAGAGATTCTAGTCGTGCTATGTTGGGCAATACAGACTTGAGGAGTTCAAACAACTGCTAGAATTATATTTTTCTAAGCTTCCCTTCACAATGGTAGCTCTGCTATTAAAAACAGTCAATAAGGAAAAGTAACAGCAAGTCATATTCAGAAGAAGAAATACATATTACCTACTTGCATCAAATAAAAACATTTTATTGGAAAAATAGACTTACGAGGCTATACAGAAATATTAATACAGATGTTAAGAATTAACATGACAAAGGGATTAATAACTGTAAACAGAGGTAGCACTAAGTCAGATGTAAACCATTGCAAAAAATAACCAACACTGACATACTCACTTTTCTGCCAGTTTTAGCAACTCTGCTCCTGAAGATCCATTCACCTTCCCACAAAAAAAGAGACTGAAGTTAGCAAAAAAATGCATTTATATTCATCCTGAGTAAATTTTTTTTTAAAGTAAACCAGACAGGTAAAACCTAAATGTTTTACCCCAGTGATCAGTCTGAATTAGTACAGTTCCTTACTACACTCAATTAAGAAAGAATATTAATTACTCAGTTAAATTCACAGTATCAAAAAACTTCCTGTGACAAATAATTACAGATAAAACACCTTCCTAATAAATTCCAGAATTTACTTTCCCTTTTGTCATCTTTTACTCACTATCTCAAATCCCAGTTTTACTTCCATTCATTAGCAGAAGCTTTTGGAAACTGCTTTCTTAAAAGCACTTAAAAATATTTAACATATTCACTTAATGTGTATTTATTTAACTGTCTTTAAATATCATTAAGTAAAGAAAAATAAAACTTCATTTGCACATGATGAGAGGTTACAATTTAACACAGGTTTTTCCTTTGATAATACATAGTAAATCCTGACAAAGCAGCTCTTTTCCTCAACTGTAAGAAGCATTTATATTCAGAGATTTTTACCCTACCATTGGTTCAAAGTACCTGACTTAAATATTGTTCTATTTTATAAAAGACCTGACCTTAAATTTGTTTGATAACCAAGACACAGGACTCGTCTGATGTAGTCACAGATTGTAAATCAAAAGCTGACTGAGCCAACCAGCTGATCCTGGTTTTAGTAAGGGCAAAAGGTAGAGGATCTACTGTCCCTACCCTCTAAGGGACAGAAGAGTTACTAATTCTGAAGCCACTTTTCATCTTGCTGTATTGGATGGTCAGTTGTATCATCAGAAGCACCTTCCTGGCACTTTCACAGTAACTGTCTCAACTTTTCTTCATTCTCTACTCGGGGACTTTTGCTAAAGCCTTAAAAATTCACACCAGTGGTTACATGTACATTAACAGTTCCTTGGCCAACTCCCTGCCCTCCTTCCCACGTTACAGAGAGGGTGCTCCATCTGCTCTCACACTGCCCCCACAGTCCTCTTTTTTTTCTAGAACAGAATCTGAATACTTCAGTGTTTTTACATACTGTAAGGGAGAGAATTAGATTAAGCAAGACATGAAGCATCACACAGTCTTCCTCAATTCACTTCACTGCTGGCCCCTCATGACCAACCCTTGCCCCAGGTTGGATCATTCCTTCTGCCAGACCTGTCCACAGCTGGGGAGCATCTGAGCCACCCACAGCGCCCACTCCCACACCTGCTTGTCCACAGCTCACCCACCTCTCACACGTGCAGAGATTTAGGTACTTGACAGCAAGCCTCAGTTTTTTAGACCAACAGCAAATACCAGAAGCTAGATTCGAATAAGGTTTTCATGTGGGCTTTTTTATTTTTTTCCATTTTGACAAACACAGTAGTGTCCCTGCCCTGGTGTCTGCAGCTGTTATGAAACTGTTAACTGAACACAACATTCAAAAAGCAACACATTTCAGATAAGTGCCACTGAAGATGAGAGCAAACTTACACATTGTGCTGCTCTGTCAGTCAAACCACCTCCAGCATCCCAACACACATCACTGGCAGCAGGCACCACCACCCATATTCAAGCTCCATTACATTATCAGGCAGCCAGGCTGATAAATACCCTCCCTTTTTTATCACTGTTGGACCTCACTGAAACCAGCAAGCATTATCACCAGTATTCTGACAAAGAAAAACACAAGCTGGAAAGAAGGCAGAGATACACTATCACAAAAGTCAACATATGGACATAAAAAAAATATACACCAGAAAACGAGCAACTATGGAGGTGGGGAAAAAAATCTCATTCACATTTAGAGGAATTAAATGAAGGAAGGTAATCAGACAGAATCAACTACCAAGTACATCGCTCAAAATGATGGTAAGGTGAACAAGTAGAAGACTAATTTTATAAAGAAGACTAAACAGAGAAATTTTAGCTGGGACTAATGAGATAAAGCTGGGATGTATCTGAAAATAGCAGAAGGAAAAAGGATGCTTAAAGGGAGGAAAATGCATTTCCCAGCATCTTGAGCACATTTCATCTGCTTCCATAGAAAAAGAAAAAAATCCATTGCTTAACGCAGCTTTAATAACAACCATGAAGAATATAAATTCCTAAGGTCAATATGAGAATATTCCATTAACAAAGATTCAAGAGATCAAATCTCAAGTTTATTATGCTGTATTCAGATTCATCTGTTCTCTCAATAAGTACAAAGGTGTTGTAAAACAAATAAAAAAAAATCTGTTCCTGTTTCACAGCTATCAACATTGCCACTATTTTCTATTAGCATGTACAGTAAAAGTAGTTGATATGTCTTCAACACAATGACACATAACCACTTGCTATATTATTTTAAACAATCTCTTCCTCATTTTAATCAGAGGTGACTGTTTTACCTAAAGCAAGGTCTTTATTTTCTCAAATGAGTACGCTCTGTGAACGCAGAAGCCATTCTATAAATGCAAAACAAGCTGCTCTACTGCGATTATCACAGCCCTTTGTCTGTATGTATATATGTATAATTTGTGATGCAGTGAGGGCTACTTCTCAAGTAGATTACATAGGTCACTTCAGATTTTTTTGCACGTCTGGGTTTTCTTTATCAATTACTATTTTTTATTCCTTTTTGCTTTCTAAATAATACGTGCTAAAAATCCTTGATGCATTTGCAAAAGCATTCCGGTATTCTGAAATATTTTGTACACAATTCTTGTCTGTTTACACTTACTTGAGACATCACTCTTCATCAAGGCTAGAAACACCTACTTCTCCAGGACTCACAATTTTCTAGTGTGTGTTATCATCCTTCTGCAGAATCTAAATTTTTGTTTCCAAAACATACAGCTCCCTAATCCAGGTGGCTACATCTTGCCTTATGTGAACAAAGCATAAAACCAATGCTGTGCCATAAACCCCGAGACAGGCAGCTGCCATGTCTCCCATGCCACAGGGATATACCTGGGTTCATAATATTACTCTGACAAACAGCAGACTGACAAATGTGGACCAGTTCTGTCTCTCCTCTGCTTTGGAAAGCTCTCAAAAACTTTCTCAACCTCCCGTCGTATCTGGGACAGGCAGAAAACACTGAATAGACACAGTTGTACTTGTAAGATGAAAAGCAGAAGTGTAAGAGTAGAGGAGAAAAATCCAACACCTCAGGAAACAAAATAATATGAAGAGGGCATGAAGAAAAAACAGAGATTCAAAGACAGTCCAGCTCTCCCTAATGGCAAATATTAGGCTGTAAGACTTTCAAAAGCAAACAGAAGTATGACTGCAACAAGCCTAGGCATATTCATGTAGATACCAAATCACTTGAGAGAAGCAGCTTTCTTCCAATCTTTCCCAAAGTGTTCACGATCACTTTGACTTAAGAAAAAAAAAAATTATTTTAAAAAATCATTGACCACAAAAGTCAAACTAACTCATATCTCAAAAGGAAAAATAGCCAGACATGCATAAACTGAATAAAATTATTAAGAGCAGCAGCATTCCAATGAGGATTTACAATCCCATCAATTCCGTTTTCTTACCACATCATGCCAATACGTCACTGGGAGCAAGAGAAATGGAGACAACGCGTTGGGGGTCATATTAATCCAGTGACTGATGTATTAGCACTTTTTTTTTTTTTTTTTTGCCTGACCACCTGCAGTTACCAAGCTGTCCTTCAGTTACCAGTGCCAGTGCCACGAAAAGAATATTCTACCAGGCTGCAATGGGGCTGCTGCGCCCGCGCACCATCAATGCAAACAAGTGAACAGACCTCCGCCTCCTGCGTGGCTTTGTCTTGCGGCACACGTGAACAACAAAATATGTCAGCTCTCCATACTGCTGTCGTAACAGGACAAAACGGCAACGCTCTCAACAATTACTGCTGAAAGTATCGACCGGTCCTGCGTATTTCACACGGGGGAAAAAAAATCACTGCATCAAACCGTCCTCACTGCTTGCACCGGTTGCGTGAGTCGCCACGTCTTTTCGTGTATTTCTGACCGTCTTGGTTCCCCTGAAGTCCCAGATATCCCAGACAAAGAATTTTACAGGCTACTCTTGAAAAGGGGTCGGTGGCCCCCGGGGCGCCCCGCAAGGACCGAGCGCACGGTTGTGCGCTCGGTCCTTGCGGGGCGCCCCGGGGGCCGCGCCATCGGCTGGGGCAGCGCGCAGTGCCCCGCTCGCCCCGCGGAGGGGACGTGCGGCCGGACACCGGCCCCGCTCCGCGCCCCGCCGCTCACCCGCGTCCAGCTCCTGCAGCCCCGCCGCTCACCCGCGTCCGGCTCCCGCGGCCCCACACCTCCCGGACAGCACCGCGCTCCCGGGGACGATCCCGGTGCCCACACCTCCCGGACGGGGATGCGGCTGCACCTCCACCACCGCTTCCGGCGCTGCCGCCGCGTCAGCGGAACCCCCACCCTGCCGGGGCCGCCTCCCGTTGGCCGCAGCCTTGACGGGCGCCGCGCGTCGGCGGAAGCGCGCCGGGATCGGGCAGGGAGGGGGGGAGAGCGGGAAAGCGACGAGGAGGGAGAGAGCGAGCCGTGAGCCCCGAGCGGTCCCGTCGGACCTGGCTGCGCATCTCCCGGTGCCGCGCCGCGGGATGGGCTCCCGCGCGGGCTGAGCCCGCCGAAGGCGGGGGCACCGCGCCCGTGGCAGCGCTCGTTTACAGCTCTCTCGCTTCGGGCTTTCGCGGAGGAGGAAGGGACGAAATAAGCAGCTGGTCGGTGGCGGTGCTGTGGTAAGGGAACCGCGGGGTGATGTTACGGCCGAAAGCTTTAGTGCGGCGTGTGGAGGTTCCTGAGCAGTCTGTGGTTCTGCTGCCTTAGCGGGGGTCCTGCACGTACCGAGCCCTGAAATGGAGTCAAGTCTCTCAGCTGGGGTTTGAGGAGGAAGGGCCGTCACCAAGTGAGCTACCCTGCTCTGTCCCTCCTGGGTGAGGTTCTGGGCGAGACCAGATGCGATCTAACCAAGCAGCTCTTCTCCCGTCTTGGCTATGCTGGAAATCGCTTTAAAAAGACTCTGCTAAGAAAGCGCTTAAGGTGGTCCCTGCTGGTGGTCTGGTGCCCGCTTACTTAATGTCCCTAAGTTTTTGTAGTTAGATTAGTGGACAAGAGTGGTTCAATTTAAACGGATCCTTTTTATGTTCCTCTTTGGCTTGGGCAGACTGTATTCTTTCTTTGCTGATAGCATTAACTTTATTTACCAGATTCTGATCCTGTTTGATATTTCCTCTGTGCTGTTTAAGTGACTATGAGATAAAACAGATTATGCTCTGACAGCTTATTCCATGCCCCCCTCTGTAGGACAGAATTGTAGCAAGGGGTTAATACCCATGTCAGGAACCAAGGAGAACATGAGTTTGGTTTCCTCCTTTACCACAGACATTTGATTATAAGCCTGAGCCAAACTCCTCTGAAACTAATGGTTTGTTGATTTGGGTCTAAACTCTGTTGATGCTATTAAATCAGGAATAAAATACTGTGTTTTAAGGATCGAGATAGAAGACCTCATATTAGTTGGCCTGAGTGAGCAAGCCTTGAGAAACTTATTCACAAATCACTTATGCTACTTTAATTGATTGAATTATAAATCTGACCTTGCTGCTGTGCACTTAAACACACAAATTTGTGCTTAAGTTGAAACACTTATGTTAAGTCATGAAAGTATGAGTAAATTTACACTTCACTTGATGCTTCAGAGGCATCTGAACAATTTTGCTGGTGTCCTTATCTGTTCTGGGACAGAGTAGAAAAGCCAGTTACTGAAATTAATCACTGTCTTTTCTTGTGATGTCCCTAGCGCTCGTGACAGATGCTGCATTAAGCATATTGGATTCAAGCAAAACATATTCATCTACCTGATCTATTTCTCAGGAGACTTAATCATTGCTGACAGATGGCTCTTGTCAAAGAATGGCTTCTTTTAGTTCAAGTTGTTAGAAAAGACAAAAAAGATTGAATTCAACAAGTCGTTGTAATGAGAGACAACTCTATTCTCAAAGTCAATATGTAAAAATTATGAAGAAGGCATTAATATTACAGAGAGGCTATTACATTAATGAGAATTTTGCTCAGTCCCATGGGGATAATGTACTGGCTTTCAGCTGATGCTTTAAAATTAAGTTACCAGGCAATACCTTAAAGATCAGGCAGTAATCCAGGATAAAAAAGAAATGTTTTGATTTGTTGGAGAGCTCTAGCAAGATATAGAAGTCAGGCTGTACATGACTCTAAGGTGAGTCTCCTGCGGCAATTAGAAAGCTCAGATGTTGTTTTTTGGTTGGTTTGTTTGTTTTTTTTTTCTTGAGGTCAGGGGATATTTACTGTTTTTTCTTGTCAGCTGAGCAGAGAGACTGGTGATCAAGGAAAAGGAATGTGATGAAAATGTTAAATTTTTATTGGACAATTCTATGAAGTCAGAAAATTCCTGAAATAGAAGGCCTCTCAGCCTTGTAATGATGAGTCTCCAGATGACACATCTCATCTAGAGATTTGACTTAAAGCTTGAACTGCATTTTTTTTACTCCTCCCACTAAAAAACATCAGATAGTAAATGGCGATAGCCCTACAGTTACAGTACTATGTCTTCTATTAAAGTTGTACCTGTCCAGTGAGCCAGACGTTAAAAATAAGAAAACTTTACCCAACAGTCCTAAACATTACAAATTGCTAAAAATATTTGGGCAGTTGGAGCAGGAAAACTGTTACACTTAAATATGTTCAGGAGACTAGAAACAAAGTTCAACCTCAGCTGTCTGGCAACCAGCACTCCAGGGTGCAACTCTTCCAGCTTGCTTCTGGAAAAAGTAGTGTGTAGCTGTAAATGGTCGTTCTGTAGGCTGCCTTCATTAATAATGTCGTAACAACTGAGCTATTAGGCCTGCAGTAATCCCTGCATGATGTATCACCTCCTCTTTGGAGGTTTGCACTGTGGTGCTGTGGAATATTCAAGCTGACTGCTCTCCAGCCGTGCTGTTCTCCCCAGCACCTGCCCATTACAAGGAGAGCTGCTTTATCTCCTGTTACAGGGTGCTCCAGCTTCTCTTGTCATTTAGGCAGAGTGAAATTGCTGTCTTCAGACACTTGAGGGTCACCTCTTCTGTTTTCTCCTCCACTGCTGAATATATTAGCACTGGCAATTTACTATGGTGCAGCATTAAGGTCAATCTTACCAAGTCCTTCTGTCCGCTGTACATCTGGATAACTTCACTTCAGGCCATCTATTCGCATGGAATGTTGCCAAGTCAGTTTGGTTAGGCTTGGCAAGGATACTGATGCCAAGCAGAAGGGGATTTGGGATAATGAATCCAGCCTGCATAACACCAGATGCAATGTGTGGCCTTTATTGGAAATTTATTCTGTTTTCATTTGCTTAACCTTTATGTTTCCATTTTTCCTCATGCCAAAAAACCAGGCTCTGAACACTGAGAACCTCAAAATTCAATCACTTGGAAACTGCCACTCAAATGAATTGTGATACAATAAGCATGTCAGGAAAAAGAAGCAAAACACTTGGATAATCAATGCCTGTTGGGAATATCAGGTCTTCAGATGGCTGAATCATGAAATGCCTGAAAACATCAGCTGGATTAGAGTATGATATTAGTTACTTTGTTGGCACTTGGCCAAGCAATCTGTTCAGACTAGCTGCCCAAGAAGTCCCATAAGAAACTCTGTGCTGTAGCAGATGTTGCTTTTAATACTTCAGGCTTTTATCCCATGATCAGCTTTTGTCTACATTTTAAAAATTAGTTGGTCTTGGTGAAGAAATGGCTTGATCCTCAGCTAGAAATAGGCTAGAAACGCCAAGAAGCAGTAATAAGGCTGTAGGAAACTGGACAAGGCGGTAGCAATTGGGCTGTGTGGGTAGTGGATTTGCTGTACTATTTGGTGTGCTCTTTCAAAAGCGCCATGTTTTGATCTTAAATTTTACTCACTTAGCTCTTGGCCTGAACTGTGGCTACAGAATGGATCAAAGAGAATGTTTTACACAGACCTTACATCGCTTAAAATTTTGGGAAATGTCCAAATGGGAAGAAAAACAGTGCCTGTTCTTTCTCTAGTTAGTTCAGTTACTTTTCACCTAGTATTAGAAGATATGTATGTGGTTATAACAGTATTTTTTAATTGATTCATTGTTTCCAGACATTCTCAGTTTCAAGACCGTAGAAAAGATTGGAAATTAAAATGGCTTTGAAATTTCCTCGTTTCCTGTGGGATCAAGCTGCTTAATTAGGAGGAGGAAGGGAAGTGCTTCTAGGGAGAATGCTGTCTTATAGTCAGCTGTGGAATACGCTTGCAGTTCTAGAGGAGTGTAGAAACCTGAGCAATAGCTACAAGAGGAAATGCATGCTGCTCTAGCGTCTTACTACCTTGACTTTAAAATATATCTCTCTCCCTCCCTGCAATAATTAGGGCTCTGCTTTAGGGAAGCTTTTTTTTCCCCTAACCTGTTTTGTGTCGAATGCAGCTGAACTGATAATTGTATAAAGAATCAGATCATGCAGGTACTTGAACAAAGGTCAGTAATTTCACATACATATGGCTCACATACAACAAAAATATGTTTGGATCAGGAGAGGAAGAAGGAATGTATGTCTTCTGTAGCACATGAAGGGAAGCACTAATTCCATGTAAAATGATGTAAGGAGATAAAGGGAAATGAGAGCTTTGCTTTTCTACAACTTTGTCATGGCTGTCTGGGCTAGGTTTGAAATACAACTGAAAGTCTTGGAGCTGTTTTTTAATTTATTTCTCCGCCGAATACAGTTTAACTCTTCTCTCTTTCTTCTGTTATCAGAAAAATGAGTGGTGGGTTGGCACCAAGCAAAAGCACAGTGTATGTGTCCAATTTACCCTTTGCTTTGACAAACAACGATCTGTACAGGGTAAGTTTTAAGAGCTGCGTTGTTTAGATTTAATTTGCTGACAACAATTTTGAGTGTAAAATCAATACTGATATATATCAGTTTGTCATGATAAATTTATTACTAATGAAATGCAATTGTCTGTTGCTAAATCTTTTCATTTTGTTTTATATTTCAGATATTTTCAAAGTATGGGAAAGTTGTCAAGTAAGTGACCTGATACGGCCTTCTATTTTTGTACCTCTCATTTTAAATATTTAATGTCTTTCCTTCACTTGAAAGTCTTGAGCTTTTTATAATTTAAGCATGGATGTGGAACTGTATTGAAGTTCTGTTCATTTTAATAAAGTATAGATTTAATTTAACAACTGGAAGTTCTTGCAGTTACATTCATAATACAAGAATATTTGTGCTGGGGACAGGTTTTGCTAACTGTTTCCTAAGAGGAAGTAGAATGTCGTTACATACCATCAGTCTTTTCTCTGAAATAGTTGAAATAGTATTATTCTACTAAGTATTGTTCTCTTTCCCTTGAACACATGTGGGGCACAATGGATAAGTGTGCAAGTGAGAGCTTCTACTTATGTTAATCAGATATCACAGTTCCCACAATTGCAATGTACAGTTCTCTACTTGTGATTCTAGAGGGACTTGTTATTGTGACTGCTTAGAATTTTACCTAAAATTAGATGTAAGGCTGCATTTGAAATCAGTAAGAACTGAAGTTGTGGGGGGGTTCCCACCACCCTGCCCTGTTTTGTAACTTTTTTCTTTCTTTTTTTTTTTTTTTTTTAGTGCATCTAGATCCTTTTTGAATTTCTCAATTTGCTATTGAAGCTGTTTATTTTGATGTTAGACTGAAGAATAACTTTTTATGTCATGTGAAATAACACATGTATCCATAATCCTTGGATTTCAGATGGAGATATTTGTAGAACAATCCTGCACATACTTAGCGTTTCCTACTGTGAACCTGTTTAGCTGATTAGTCCTACACAAACATAGATTTCTCAGTTTGGATGGAGTTCAGTACACTGGTTTTCAGCAATAATAGCAGTGATAAGATTAATTCTGAATTTTCCTTTCACTTCCAGTATGTGTAGTTCCCTCCTTCAAGTCATCCAAGGGAATTAGGAGTGACACTGTCCCCTGAAATACCCCACATCCTTTTTTAAAATCATCTCCACTCTACCTGTAAGCACATGGCTAGGTTAGCTGTTCCTTTGAATTTCTGTTTATTGAGCATTTTTATTGTTAGATATACTTTAACCTTTTTGCTGTATAACAAAGCTACAATCCCACTGAGATCTTTAAGGAAAAATGTCTTTGAAGTCATTTTAGTGTATCAATAATGCAGTTATATGTTTCCAGAGTTACTATTATGAAAGACAAAGACACCAGGAAGAGCAAAGGAGTTGCCTTTATTTTGTTTTTGGATAAAGAATCTGCACAAAACTGTTCTCGGGCACTTAATAACAAACAGGTAAATTGTGGAAAGTCGTTACGGCAAGAGGGCTGGGTTTGCAATCCCAAAACATTTACCTTTTCTTTCCAATTTTCTGCAGTTGTTTGGAAGAGTAATAAAAGCAAGTATTGCCATTGATAATGGAAGAGCAGCAGAATTCATTCGCAGGCGTAACTACTTTGATAAGTCTAAGTGTTACGAATGTGGGGTGAGTAAAACCAAAAATGTAGAGAAATGGAGAAAAGTTGTGGGTTGAAATAAGAACAGCTTAATAATTGAAATACCATAAAATAGTAGTAATAATAGTAAATGGTAATGAAAATGAAAATAACAAAGAGAAATAAAACCCAAGAAAGGCAAGTGATGCAAATGAAAACAATTGGTCACCACCAACCAATCAATGCCTAGGCAATCCCCAAGCAACAGCCCCCCTGCCAAACTTGCCACTAGTTTTATTGCCTAGCATAATATCATCCGGTCTGGAATATGCTTTGGGTGATTTTGGGTCAGCTGTCTTGGCTCTGCATAACCCAGCCCACTCAGTGGTGAGGGGGGTGAGCGGCAGAAAAGGCCTTGACTCTGTGTAAACTCTGCTCAGCAATAGCTAAAACATCCCCACATAATCAACACTGTTTCCAGGACAAATCCAAAACTATAGCTAGCCCCGTACCAGCTGCTGTGAAGAACATCAACTATCCAGCCAAAATGAGCCCAGAATCTTAGCTGGTGTCTTCAGTTTGGCCATTGTTCATCCTGCCTGTTAATTTTTTTTTTGTTGATATTATCAACTTGCATAGCACGTTGTGTCATTTTCAGGAATGATAGTACCCCTTCTGTCTTTTATTAGAAATTCTGGGGGTGGGGGGAAAATATGTGCATATTATGGATGCTTAACACGCTGATGAGCAGATAAATCTGAGTGTCAGTATAATGCTGCTTGAGAAAGAAAATTTCCTAATCTTTGCTTCAAAATGCTTGCTTTTGCTATATCTTTAGAAGTTCACAATACAGTTGGCAGTAAAATAAGCATTAGAAACAACTGGTTTCTAGAAGTGAGTTTTAAGTTTTAGGCAGTTTGTGACTTTCCCTGAATGTAATAATGTAGGACATTGAGATTTGGAAAGTATTTAATGTCTAATACAAACTTGATTTATATTCATAACAGCAAAAAATGTTGTCTCACTCCTGTGTCTTAACTTCTTAATTCTGAGGTTTCTATCTTGCATATAAAACCATGTGCAGTATATTCAGGTATTGCAGCAGCCAAAGAAATCTTTTGTGTTCATGGCTTGTTCTTAGTTTTCAGTTAAACGTGCATATCACCAACAATCTCTTAATTCCCATGGCAAGCTTATAGAGAGGAGTTTGTCTTCTGTGTGCTATTTCAACATTCCATTTATCTTACTAATTGCTTCCATTTTTTATTCTGTGAACTGTCTTACATTAACTTCCCTCATGATATGTTTTAACATATAGTTGTTTGTAATGGTTTCTGTTAAGCAATATTTCATTTTCTCCAAGGAAGCAGGACACTTAAGTTATGCTTGTCCTAAGAATATGCTAGGAGAGCGAGAGCCACCAAAGAAAAAAGAAAAGAAGAAGAGAAAGAAAATAGTTGAGCCAGAAGAAATGTACGTATATTTAGTTACATGTTACTACTTCTTTTAGGAAGCTTTTTCATACTAAACACTTAAACTAAAGAACTTTTATTCTTTTTCTCCCTGCACAATGAAGTGAGGAGGAAGGAGAAAGTGAAGAGGAAGGAGAAGACCCTGCTCTGGATAGCCTCAGCCAAGCCATAGCTTTTCAGGTACAAAATTGAAGCATTGCATATTTATTATTATTTTTTAAATGCAACTGTATTTCCTTCTTCAGTTGCTTTTCAAAAGCTCTGAGATACATACATAGGTATGTCTGCTCTATAGCACTCAGGGGCCTCTTGTTTGGCAGCAATAGTTGGTAACTGTAGTTGCATCTTCACACTGCAGGCATGTTCAATGGGATCTTGTTTGGGTTTTTTGCACTTTCATTATTGCTGGTTGATGTGTATTTATTTTGTCTTATTGTTGCAGCTTTTTATTTCCTTCAAGCTCCTTTGCTACTTAGTTTTCTCTCATCTCTGTTCCAGTGCCCTGCTAGATTTTTGTTCACAAATCCCTCTTTACTTTGTTAACTGAGCAGATGGGAAAACACAGTTATATATGAATGAGTGTACACATCCTCTGCCCTCACTGGACTATCCTTGAACAACATCTCTTTCTAGGGCACTTCCTTTGCCTAGTACAGTCCATTGCAGTCTCTAATAGACTCATCTCTCAAAACATATTGAATGCATATTTTATTAGATAGATAGATTGTCTGACATCTTTATTACCGCCTTTATTACTTGTTTACACACTTTTGCTTCACTATACTGAGCAAACCTGATCTGGTATTCAAATTTCTTGGCTCCCTGGTCAACAACTGTTCCCTGTGTGCTGTCCCCAAAAAAACCCTCAAGAGTTATTAGCACAACTTTGTTCTGAATCAGATTGTAATGAGTGCAGAATTTTCACATGATATAGTCCAAAAAAATTAATTCAAATATGCACAATTATCCCCCCTTTCCCCAAAAACTCTACAATTGAAAATAAAACCTATAAAGCCAAGAAATATTCCTGTATCTCTCACCATCCAAAATTTTTATCTGGTAAAAATAGGAAGCTTCTGTTTAAACCTTTAGCTGAATAACCTTCAGTAATAATCCCCAAAGGCATTCATTATGTGAATGAATGACTGCAAAGGACAATTGTTAGAAGACTTGTTAGTGGAACAAAGCTGATTCAATAATGTTAGTTTAAAACATGAGGCACTCTTTGCTTCAGATCTCAGCTTCTCTATAGTTTTGGAATTTTACCCATGGCAAAATTCCTCTTTTTGAAAATACGGGATACTCCATGTGGCCTGCATTGGTGTAGAAGATTGCATGTGAGAAGTACTTTCAGAAATGTTTCCTTGTGCATCGATCAAACACTTTACCTGGAAACGTAGATAAACCCTTGTCATTCTCCAACTTATTTAATGATTAAATGCGTATGAATAATTAGCATTATTATTTGTAATACATCTTAATTTTATTTAGTCCTAGCTAATACTTTTCCTTCTTTCATTGTAGCAAGCCAAAATTGAGGAAGAACAGCAACGATGGACACAGACTGCAGGGGAATCTTCAATTTCAGATGATTCAAAACGTCCACGGATTAAGAAAAGTGCTTATTTCAGTGATGAGGAAGAACTTAGTGATTGAAATAATACTATTCTATATGTATATATAATATATGTAGTGTACCTTTTGTAAAGTGATACAAGGTGATCTGTAATATAAGTTTGTTTTGGTGTTGAAGACACTGAAAATCCTGTTGTGTTTTATCCTGTCCTCTCACCCTCCTGTCTTTTTATACCTTTGTCTCAAAACTTCACCTTTCAAGGCAGCTTCTTCAGAAAATGATGTGTTCCTACACTTAAATCCAGAAGAGTATCTATGAGAATTCTTCTTACAGTTACTGTCTAGACCCAAACCCTGGAAGTGAAATCTTTCCTAAGAGAATTTCTGACAACTTTTTTCCCATGAGAATTCCTCTGAAGATGACTGTTACCACTACTGATTCTTTATGTATTGGTCTGTTTATTGCCTGTTTGGAAGCAGGAGGCTTTAGCAGTACTTTGGTGGATTATGAATCTTGGATTGTTCCTCTTCATAGTGTTAAATTTCAGCTTTAAGCATTGTACTAGTCTTTTAACTCCTCATGCAATAGATGATAAATTACTGTCACATCAGCATTGTTTCTCCTGACTGCAGTTTGGGTGCCTAACATGGTAATTATGGTTATCCATGGGGTTTTAAATATACTTGTATCTAACCTGGGTCACAGTTCTATGTTCACAACCCTCTGAACCTGTTGGTAAAATGCAAAAGGCACAAAGTTTCCTACATACTTTAATTATCTTTGATGTATACTTGGAACCATCGCAGTCTCTAAGCAAAGTGTGTCGGCACCTAGTTTGCACATAAAGCTGTCAAGACCTTTAAAATAGTGTCTCCATTCTTACCTCTCTAGGGTTCTAGTCATGTTCTCCTGTACTAGTGATTATTCCCAAAACCACAGACACATGGTGGTAACCGTTTTAAAAAAGTCTAAACTTTTCACTTTTAGAAAGCACAACATTAAATACTTTCACACTTGGAAGAAGAGATGAGCTGGCTTCTTTTTCTGTTTTCAGTTCTTCCTGTTTAACCATCAGGACTTGATTTTCTTCCAAATATTCCATTATCTGTTCTTAATATTAATTTACATTCAAATACATAAGGTGCAAAGCAAAGAAACACACGCGCACACACTCTCTAAGCTAGCATAAAGTAGTCTCATTCAGAAGGTCATTCTTGTCCTTGTTTTGCTCCATAAACACAAGAATTCAGAAACAAGAATAAGGCAATAATAGATTTTTCTCTGCAAGCTACTCAAACCGTTGGAATAAGGAGGAATATTGGGTTCTAGACATAGGAAGGTCTTGGGCTCAGTAATCAAAGAAATGTTTTTAAGACTGACTTTGACTTTTTGCTGAAAGTACTATATATTAAATCTGAAGCTTCCTTGACGGAATTTTGGAAGATCTCTTGATACTGAATAGCAGAGTGCTAAAGTGCCAGGCATAACTTGGTAATAATAAATGCAAATCACTCTACATTGTGTATGTAAGAATGAAGCCTGAGGAGTTCTAAACTCTGCTAAGGAAGAAAGTCTTGCTGCCAGCATGCTTCTCTACAAGTGCTAGGTTAGGGCCTAGTGACAATCAAAAAAAAGATGAAAGCAAAACAAGCAAAAATATTGGGCCACTACTTAAAATGGGAGTTTGTCTTCAAGTACCGTATTCGGTGCTGTTTTTAAAAAAAGATAGAAAACTGAAATGTGACAGAGGACCAGTTTGACATTGTCCATGACTTTGGTTTGGGAATATTTGGTAGCTTGTAAGAGTTAAGATTTCAGTGAAGTGATTAGGCAGCAAGTTTCAGACTTGTAATTCATTACACTATGTAATGTAGTAGTGGAACTTACTGCTAGGAGACTTAAGGGTCATGCAGTCAAATGGATTAGACTTGTATGTGAAACAGATTTTCAGATGTTAGTTTTAATAAAGTCTCCACTCAGAAATATCCTCAGTTGCTGGCTACCTCTAACAGTTAAAATATACAGAGGAATTAACATAGTCTAGGAATGTATTGTTCTTACACAAGTTACTGTTTCATATTTGCTACTGGTGTGTTGTCAGAAAGCATAAAACCCAAAATGGAGCCTTATTCTGACCTAATAAAGTACTTTTTCAAGAGTTGCAGTAGCTGAAGCAAGTTGATATATCTTTCTAGTCTGCTTGTCCTGTCTCACTGCTTTCCCAGTAGGATTTGCTCTTGTCAGCATGAAGCAGTAGCTCAGTCCAGACTATTACATCTGACCCAGTGTTGTTCCTCCATGCTCTTGTTCCAAGCATAAAATCACTTGAGGTAGGTAACATTGGAAGAGAAAAATAAAAATGAGCCTGCTTCTATGCATAATGGGCATCTAGAATTCCTTACCTTAAATCATCTTGCTGTAACAGTTTTCTTAACTCTGAACTTTTATTGTTTAGCAGTGCTTATAGTTTTTGCCTTAGAGTCAGGGTAAAGAAGAATACACCTAGTGCCTAAATCATGATCTAGAGGGACTTGGGATGAATCTGATTTATGCACTTGACCTTCTGAATAATTTTAAATGTCTTTTCTTTGTTGGCAAGATAAAAAAGCATTTCTAGGTGAGCACTAACCTAGAGCACTAACATTGGATAACCATTAAGTTAGATAGCGTGAGTACCTGTTCTACTTGCTTAAATCCAAAATTGTTTTTGGCAGCACCCCTGATGCAGCTGCCTCATCCTGAAAAAAAGGCCAGAATTTGTCAATGAAGTCTCTTTCTGATCTTTGAACCGGGAGAGGTTTGCTCCTGTTCATGTCCACTATCACCTACTATAAGCAGCATGGCTTCAAGTTGCCATCTGAGTCCCATCAGCGCTGAGGAGCAAGGGGGAGTGTTAACTAGGCTCCTGATTTAGATCAGGCCAATAGGGTGCAATTATTGTTGCTTCAGCAACAGAGTGGTGTTTTTGCCAGTTTGGTATCATAAACCACCAACTCCAGAAACAGAAAACAGTGTTGGTGGGTGTATGGCTCTGGGCCAGACAAGGTGAGACTGTGTAGCCTTGTTATCAAAAGAAAAATAAAAATCACATTGCAGAACACCTTCCTGTTAAAAAAACCACACGATTGTCTTCTGAGGGGGTTGTGTGTAGGAGGTGTGTTGGTTTGGGGTTATTTTTAGTACTTTGAGGAGTTAGCTTAGGCTAGCAAGCTGACTGCTAGTTTTAGAGTAGAGATAATATGGCTTTCATTAGTAACAGACTTTTTTTTCTAATAATGTCAAAAACTTGGATCTTTCTGCAAACATCCACTTATTAGGTTTTGTCTTTCATAGTTTCCAAACAGCTTGAAAATTGTCAAAATGTGTTCTGGGTCATAGGACCTCTCGTCTGTTGAAATGGCTAAGAGAGTAGTCTCTCAAAAGCCACTAGGAGATGCCTTTTATCTGTCCTTGTGGAAGAAGGGGCTATGGAAGAGAGATAAGGATGATCAGCTTAACTGAATGTAAATGGTATTACTCACACTGTGTCTTTGCAGCACTTGTTAAAACCATTGCAGCTATGAGACACAGGAGTAATTTTAGTCCATGTTTAGCAGGCTCCCACTATGTTCTTGGCATATTCAGATTACTACTCTCAACAGAGCAATAGGAGGGACTGCAAATACAAAGAACTGTGTGTAGCTAAATAGGTGATGTCTGGAACAAATTATGAACACTGGCTTCTAGGTCACTGTGTTCTCTGGGATAGCCCTTTAATCTGCAGAGATGACTTACTGTAGCATGGGAAGGTGAGCTGTGCAGACTGTCTAGCTGTAATCTTCTAAGGCAAAAATTGTTAAATTGCTTAGAAAAGCTAGATGTAAAATGCGATATTTTAAAATGCCATTTATGAAGTGCTACTAATAAGCATTTCTATTTTGCATCTGCAGTGTCAGTATGTTTATATATTCTGTCACTATTCCACCATTACTCTTCTATAAAAATATTTCAAACAATATTCTTCCAAATGTGCTATCTTAAAATAACTGGTATTGGATCTTACTTCTTTTTAATATAAATTACAAACCCACTTTTAGATATCCTTTACTCAGCAGCTTTATTTATCTTAACAGAGTGAGGGGTTTTTTTTCTGTTGCTGTCAAAGGCAATATTAAAAATTACTACACTGTTCCTTCTTTAGAGAAAAAGGTGTAAAATGGAGAGTTTAGTCACTTTTAACATACGTGACCTTGTTTTTCATATTTATTCTGGTATCTGTAAAACATACCCTATTAAAGCAATAAGCTGAGACTCTCCATGTAAAAAAAAAAAGCAATACTTCTTAAATTGAAGAATTGTACAGGTTTGAGAAACAAACCTCCATCATTGTCAGGCTAACCCTGACCCTGCTGTGTGTTCAGACAGACAAGATGTGTGTTTATGCATGTATTTTATGGATGTGATGAGTAATACAGCAAGCAGAGGGTTACAGAACTTGTGGCAGTAGAATGTGATAAAAGGGTGTGAAACATTTAACCAACTCAGTAAGGCAATGTAGGTCACAGTGGCTTGAAGAAATACCACAGTTACTAATCTGAGAAGTTTCCTGTCTGATGAATAGGATGCTCCAGAGAATCAAAAGCAACTCTGAGGTTTTAAGTTCATCAAATGCAACAGCCACAACCCTCCATCAAGATGAGCTAATCCATGAAAATTCAATGTGCAGTTACAGAGAATTAGAAGGCATCCAAATTTAGATACTGCAACAAGCTCCGTGCGGTACAGCAAAAAATGTCACCTGGTTGCAGGAGTAAAGATGCATTATTTTAACTGTGTATGTGGAGGCAGAGCATGTAGATGTGTTCTGCTCAAAGAATAGATGTGGGTATGGAAGAAGGAGAGACCCAAAATAGAACCAAAAGGGATATTAAGGACTCTGTGGCTATGCTGTGAAGTTCTAAGGTGCTGAACTGTATTTTCAGAGTGGGATAGAACTGATTGTACTGTGTTTGCTTAATTGAAGAATGAGTGTCTTATGTCTGAAAATTATAAACCTTTCGATAGTACAAGTTTGTACTGATGTTCAAATGCTCAAGAAAATGAGGCAAACTAAAGGAGGATACATTTCTACAAAGACCCTCACTTGGGATGTCTTTGATGTATGAATTTGATTAGGTGGCAAACAGCCATCTGCCCATGAAGCCTGGAGCCATGAGGGTGCATATAAAATTAAATGGCTGAGCAGCCTGTGGCAGTTAGGAAAGATGAGAACATGCAGTACTTAGATGTGATGGTTTTGAGTTCATGAACCTTGTATCTGGCATGAGTGATTGTGGTGCTTGATATTATGTTCTTTCAAAGAAAGTTTTTGAAGATTCATCAGCTAGATTTATTTTTATTTGCTGCAGCATAACATTTTTAAGGAGTGTTTTTACTGTGGGAGGGTTTCAGAGGAAAAGCTTAACAGTAGAAACTCAATTAATTAAAATCTGTAACACAGTTCTGCAGCAAGGGTGGATTCTCTGCGAGTCCCATGCTTGTGGCATCCTGGAGAATGCAGGGCCCCAGGGCCTTATTCATGTTCATATTTAATTTAGCTGAAACTGCTGGAGAATGTCCAGAATCCTCTCTTCATTTGCTGCACAATTTAGGTCAAGCCCATAACAAAGTACTTGAGTTCAGGACAAAGTAGCCCTTGCAAAACTTTCACCTTTTTTCACTCTTATGTTATTTGTTCTAGGATGGTGGATTTCTTGCCGTATTGCACACCTTTGAAATGGCAAACTGGTTGACAGGAAGTTGCTTAGTTCCCTTCATCCTAATGTGGTAGGAGTAGTGTACACAGATTACTCTGCTGCTTTAAAGAAGGGGCAAGGAGTAATTATTGTAACAGCATTCTCTGGATGCGATTTCACTGCTTCCAGTGGCTGGGAGCCAGAGAAGGAGGGAAGGAGGCAGACAGGACAAAGAATGAGTAAGCCAAATTTCCATCCAGAATAAGTGTACATGAGTTACACTAAACATTTTCAGGTTTCTCTCTACAGATTCTCCTCTTAACTGTAATTTAGATCAGAGTTTCTGTGGATAAAATTTATGTGGCTGTCTGGATTACATAGGTGTAATAGGTCTAACTGCAAAGACTGTATTTCAGTCGCATAGAAGCATAACTTATATTAGTTTAAAAGAAAGTTGCTACATTTTCACGTTATCTTCATGCTTTAACTGGCTTCTCCTGGGACGCAATGACACCTGTCTGATAGAAGAACTATTTATTGTGAACTATTTTTATGTAGGTGTTATATTTAAATAGATTCTGACATGAGAGGCTTGAATGTAGACAGCACAGTAGCTCTGTGGAAATCAACAGGATGTATTCTTGGTAGGAGAGGAAGGAGAACTTCAGAAGTGAGAAAAAAACAAGGCAAATACCAGGTGAGACTGAGAATATTGGTAATGCACAGTTCAGAATAAGTGGCAAAAGGGAGCAAAATAGTTTAAAAATCAACACACACAATCACCTGTAGCATTAATCCCCCTCTATTTAAAGAAGACTCTTACAGGAAATGAGTGATTTTGCATGTTGCAGTGAAGGCTTGTTTTTCACGTTGAACTCAGTTATCTGATTTTCTCAGGTGCTAGACTTCACAGCAATATGGCAAAGGTCAATACGGCTCAGCTTTTTTTGAAAACGAAAGCCACAAATGACTTCTCCGTCCATCTTTTGTGTCAGCAGTTATTGTTCAAGAGCACTTAAACCAATAATAAACTTGTAAGAGCTAATGATGCTTCTGAAAGCTAGTGTCTCTTAAACTCACTTCCCATCTCTCCTGTCCCTCCTTCCCCCATGGGATTGTCATTGTTCAGAATTTTCTCTAATTTTTCCAACTGTCTGGATGACAAAGTTGTCCTGTCTCTATTCATTTCTCCATTGATATGATCTATGCTCAGAGTTTTTTCCTTATTCATAACATGCTGTTTGTTTTTCTGCTTATGATAATTTCCTCCCTAGATTCTTGACTTTCAGATGGAGAGATTTCTGTTCTGTGGCTTCTTATCTGTTGATATCCAGTCTACAGACCAGCTTCATGATATCTCATTGTAACTGTACTTTACCTGCAAGATGTTTTCAAAAAAAAAACCAATGTTGCTTTCCAGCTATGCCATTCATTTAGTTATTTTGTCCAATTACTTTTCCACTTCTATTATCCTTGATTAAATGCAATATTTAAATAAAGGCCTAGGTTTCCAACTGAGGGAGGCTTCACTCATTCAGGGTTTTTTTTTTCTTCACTAAACTGCTAATAATGTGAGTGGTTCAGTTATCTTCTTTCTTAGCCCATCTATTTTTAATTAACCAAAAAAAAGTAAAATGTTTAAAAACAACCCTAGCGAGCTGAAGTGAACAACTAATAATAAGTTTGTCTAATGTTCTATTCTAAAATTACTTGTATTAATAATGAATAAGACACAAGAAATTAATTTCAGAATTTGCTCACTGGAGAAGTTCCTCTGCCATCTCTATTTCTTCTTGTATTGTTACAGTTCCTTCACATATTATGAATTAGTTAAATTTAATTCACTGAAATTACTTAAATATATATGATCATCATTAAATTAATTATATCAAAAACAGCAGTGAATTACACAGGCTAATGTTTGCTGCCATGTTTGTTGACAGATGTATCACTCTTAGGCTTCAGCTGATGAGAGAGGCCAACAAACTATATTTCAAATGTCTAGACATATCTGTCTGGAGAATATTCAAGAATGGATTTCATACATACCTCCAGTCTGAGTGAAAAGAGCATTATTCATTGATAACTGGTTTAAAAAGATGTATTTTATGCTATAGTATTGTGATAGGCAGCATTTTTTTGTTGCTATCTTAGAAGGGTTATTAGCTTTTTCCATTATATTTTTTCTTTCTTTTTTCCTGCCCCTTTTTATGGGTTTCAGAGTTCACTGTGGAAATATGCTGATGTCAGGCAGAAACTTTAGAATCTACTCGCTTTAGAATCATATCTTCCTTTCTGAAATAGAAAACAGTGTGCTGGGGAATCTCTGTAATGTTTGTACATGATTTCAAAGTTACTGACTTAAGGTTATGCAGTTCATTTATTGCACTGCTATTCACTTAGAAACAAAAATGAGCTGACTGTCGGTTTCAATAAGAAAAAGCCAACCAGCAGATGCTTATTTTACATTTTGATTTATATTTCTATAGATCCATAGTCAGGCTGTTTCCAAATGTTCATGTTTCATACTAGTACCACTACAGCTGAGTACTAGTTTAGAGAAACTGCATTTCAACTCAAATTTCCATCACAAGAGGGAACTGAGAGAGTGGAAGGAGCCTTAATAGACTCCTATCATTCACGTGGCAGGAATAATTTGTTAAGTAACAGGAAAGTCATATGAAGTAAAGAAGCCACCTTGCCAAGAAGAATTGCCACACAACTGGTCGTTTACTGATTTCCCAACCTGTTCAGAGAAAGTGGCTCAAGTTTCACTTCGTAAAAGTATTAATCCCATTAATTTTCAAACAGAGTCACAACAGAATTGAAGCAGTGAGAGGTGAGAACTTGGAGCTCATGGGAACTAGGCAAAATCAAAAAAGGCAATTCCTTAAAAAGCTGTGATAAAGGCACAATTGCAAACTACTTCAAAGTGAAATAAAATATGAGTGAGATAAGAGCCCAAGTTAAGTAAACCATGAAATTTTCAACAGTGGTTTAAAAAAAAAAAAAAAAGAACCTAGACCAGTTTGCTAAGTGTAACTAGCACAAGGATACAGAGTCAAAATCAAAAGATCAGCCAATCAAATGAGAAACAGTGGTGTGTGCCATACAAATATCATAAAACAAGGAGTATGTTCAAAGGAAGGGTAAAACCAGGGAGGAAGTTGATCCACCCTTCACGGGGAGGAATCTTCAGTGTAGCAGCTGGAAAGGCAGAGGTGTTTCATCCTTGATGGGATCAGCCCTCACTAAGGAAGTCAGTTGTAATGCTAGCAACAATCTATCAGAGTGCAAGCTACAGCTGGGACATAAAGGGGCAGGAAATGATTTAGTTGGTTAGGGGTTGTTAAAAGGTTGGGCCTTCCAGAGTATGTAAAGACCCTAGGCAATTTTAGGAGCTGTCTGTGAGAATTTGCATTTACAAGTGTATACTCAGATTCTGGTTTTAAAATGTGGGAGCTAAGGAATTTTTGGACCCATGGTTAAAAAGAAAAAAAAAAAAGTCTTGGAACAAAATTATCAAGCAAAGAGATGAGATTTAAAAAAATCAGTGCAGACTCTAATCATTCTAATGTCTTTTGGTACAAGGGTATAGATTTTACATGTACAAGAGAGGTGGTAGATGTCATTCATCTTGACTTCATTAAGATTTGTGCTGTTGTGACATAGTAACTACATGGTAAAAATGCTACTACTGTGACCCGAGTGAAAATTTTGTGGGAACACTGCTCAGCATTTCACAGATAAAGCGATGAGATCTGAGGGGGGTTCTGCAGAGATCTGTCACGAAAACACTCTTATACTCTCTTTAAACTTTAGATGGTGAAATGGAAAAAATGCTTGTGAAAACTTGTGAATAATGAGCATCACATAGGACACCATCTGTCTTGGGTTTTCATCTGATACTACTGAATATTGAATGGATATAAGAATTGCTCTTCCTTTCCTGGTTGCTTCTGAGCTAATCAGTTACCTCTGATGACCTCTGCGAGCACCTTCTGCTCAGCCCTTGCTTCTCCCCATGGTTTTTCCATGCTGGCACGCGCTGCTGCCCTCTGCTTATCGCACCAGCTGAACTGATCTGTGCTCCAGGCTTATGTCTTTGTGTCTTTTTCCTATGGAGACAATGGCAAGATAATTGCTAACTTTGGCAGACTATTTTATTGAAGTTTTTCTGCATAAAAATGAGGCTGAAACCCCTAAATCTGTTTTCACACACCTGACCATTTTTTTCCTGTCTGACCTAAGTTTTCAGTAGATTCTATATCTCTTTCCTGGAGAATGGTAGGTCTGCTAATGTTTGGTTCATGAGCACATTAACATTTCAGAAAGAGAGCCTTTAAAACTTGGTAGGGTGTGTTGCTTTGGTTTGGGGAGGGGTCTGCTTGCTTTGAGGGTTGTGTTTTTTGGGGAGGTTGTTCGGTTTTTTTCAAAATCTTCAAAGCTCCTGTCTAGCAAAACAAGACTCTCTTTTCCTTGGAGGGAAGTTATAAAATCTTCAAAGCTAATAACTGTTCTCTGTCTTTCAAGGCTATGTGGAAGCCTGGGGCCATAGACTGTATTTCCCACAACCCCCAACAAGTTCCATTATGCCTCTAGCTGTGATGCCCCTCTAAGTATCAATAACCTGCCATCACTAACAAGGTCAAATATCACATTTATAAAATACTTCAGTATTTTAGATTGAGGGCAATCCAATCTTTACCTGGGTTTATACACCTTTACAACAGGATGCTGGTGCTCTGGTGAAGTGGTTAGGGGAGACATCCATTGCCAATGTAGTAAATATCAAAGCTGAAATCCATACTTTTAGGACTTGTTTGTGTTCAACCCCTTCAGTTTGTCAGCATGGAGTTTATCAACATGTGAGAGAAAGGAAGAACGAGAAACAGACTTTGGAGCACAAATAAATGACAAAACTGGAAAAGAGGGGCTCTTTAAGTATCTTCCTACATTTCAAGACTTTTCATTAATAGCAAAGAGAGCCTTGTGTGGTATCATCATTTAAAGTGGAGGAAACTGCAAGCAATTGTCCTTAAACACCAAGAGA
This sequence comes from Empidonax traillii, assembly GCF_003031625.1. NCBI lineage: Eukaryota > Metazoa > Chordata > Aves > Passeriformes > Tyrannidae > Empidonax > Empidonax traillii. The sequence continues at coordinate 130,782 of NW_020955581.1, forward strand.
CAGTTAACTTGGTTGAGGCGTTGTTCATTACATTTCTTATCTAATTGTGTGATACCATCAAGCCCTACTCACTGGAAACCCTGGCACTCTCATTACGTACAGAATCATGGTCCTAAAGAACAATGTGGTTAGATGAGAAGAGTCAACACTTAACAGTTTTGTGGCCTTTCACATGTGTTTGCAGAGCAATAAGATGAAAATTTCCAGGTCCTGCTTTGATAGATCACAGCTTATAATTATAGTCATGTTGCATGGGAATTTGGGTACACTACTGGCTACATTAGAGAAAGAGACAGACAAGCTTGAAGCCTCCCTATTACTTTTTTTCTCTCTCTGAGTATGCCAGCTTATGCCTATTTTAGAAATTTTGGTGAGCATATTTCCATACTTTTTCTCATTTCCTCATTTTTGTAGGTCTGAAAGTTCCAGTGGTTCTGCATTTTTTTCAGTTTTAATAAATTCTTCTTTCACTTGTCCTTTATTTATTCCACCGCGTTCATTTTACTGGTCCTCCTCTGGATCCCATGAGTGGTACCAGAAGTGCCAGGACCCCAAGATTATATACACTCATATACTCAGGTTTGGGCAGGAGTGCCCAGTACCTTCCCCAGGGCAGAGAGTTCCACAATGGGTGATTATGAGGTGTGGGTGTGAGGACAGGAACACTCTCCTATCTCACAGACCTCTTAACACCCAGCTTATAGCCTGAGGGGTCAGGTGTGCTCTGGGCAGCTGCTGCAAGTGGTCTGTTGTTAACAGTTTCTGGGAAATGATGTAGAGGGTGTAGAATACACAGTTTGGGTTACACCCACACAGTGATGAACTGGTCGCAGCTGTTCTAACTAGGACACTTGGGCATAGTTTAAGGACAGGCATCAAAAGGACTTGGAGTAGTAGAGCACCTAATCAAGACTTTGAAAAGGGCCTATAAAGAGTTTAAGAAAACTAATGTATAGTCCAGTACCAGAGGATGTCTTGTTTGTACCAGAATGAATTTGGCTGTGGTTAGTTTGGGAGTAGGGATGTAGTTCCCAAGTACAGCATGGATCTGGCAGTACAACCCCAAGGCCCCCTTCTGCAGGAGCCATTTCCTCTCCTCTGGATATGGTCATCCATCTTCACTGATCAGAGTATTGTGAGTGCAGTTTTAGGGGGGACAGTGAGCAAATGGGTAGGTACTCTTGAGAAGGTTCCAGGCTAACGAGCAAAATGAGAGGGACAAACCCCTTTGCAGGTGTGTTGCCTCTTTTCTCTTCTCTTCTGGGCGCGCTACCAAGCAGCAAGGTTTTCCAGCAAGGTTGTCATCTCACTTATCCCTCACACTGACCTTTCTGCAGCCGAGATACTCCCTTCTCTGACCCATCCCACCTCAGAAGTTTTTATCAAGACCATGTTCCATCCCAAGTAGTTTTGCTTACTCCCTCCTCAAGACCTTTCCCACTGAACATAGATAAAATTTTTAAAGTAATGGCAGACATATTCACACATTTCACACAAACCCAGAGCTGATGTTTATGATCAGAAAGTGTTTTGACAATGGATGGATATAGAATCAGCCTAGCTGCCCATTCTTTTCCAGTTTTCAATGGTCATTTATATCTGACTTAAGTGATACCAGAAATTTGGTGACTCCTTTAGTTATGTGTTTAATTCTACACAGAACACAGTTCAGTTACCTAATAGGTTTATTTATTTAGGTCTTAAAAGTAAGAACTGCACAGTTTACTTCTTACAGAGTAATGGTTCCTTTTAATTTCACAGTAGAATACATTCTCTTTTCCAAATGTTGAACTCAATTTTAAATCTCTCAGGCCTTGTCCAGATGCTAAGCAAATGCATCTAACAATGAAGATACAATAATTGTCCCCAAAAAGATCAACTGAAATGCTGCCCCTCAAGTAATGTTGCTTTTGTCCCTAACCTCCTAGGAGACAGTTAAAAAGATACTTCAATTTCACCCATATGTTCTACTCCATACCTGATATTACCCAAGACAACAAGAAATATGGGGGGGGGGGGGGGGGGGGGGGGGAATGCTGGATATGCACTTCTGATAGATGAATGCCCTGAAACAGTAGAAACATAAGACAGCTCCCTCAGGAGAAGAGTAGGATTAATAATCTTTATTGTTTTATAATGATCACTGGTATGTTTTTCCTGTTAAGATGGGGGGAAAAAGCTATTTGCTACACAGAGCCTACCTAGTGCTAAAGGGCAAGGATGTGAAGTATAAATAACTTAGTGAGAGAATGAGTACAGAAAGAGTCCTCCGTGGTTTCATCAAAAATGTATTTGTGGTAGTTTAAGGGGAAAAACAAAACAAAACAAACAAAAAAAAAACCCAAACACAAAACAAAACAAAGAAAACAAACCATTTAATTTGAAGGAGTTTTCACATGTATCTCATTTCTGAACTGCTTAAACTGTGTATCCAGCTGAAGGATAACTAAAGGATAACTGTGTATCCAGCTGAAGGAAAACTAAAGAACTCAAAAAGAGTGGGAAGTAGCTTATGTTACTTTATAATATTGTATTTTCCCTGAGTAGAAAAATTGTGGTCAACACATTCCTCTCCAAGAGTGGTTCACACTACACTGTTACAACTGTGGGCTGTCCTTTCTGTCTTCAGGTCCCCACTCCCACGTGTGTCCCTGTTCTCTTATTTGTATCACATAAAAGAATTATGCAACTTCAGGTTAATGAGCTCCCCTGATCTAGCAGAAAATAGACAGGGTTTTTTGGTGGGGTAGTTTGCTTTGGGATGACCCAAGAAAACTGAGCTGGAGGTAGATGGGAAGGATATGGAAGAAACTGGAGAGTGTATGGGACAGTGATCTTATTACTTACATCAGTTTTAGCCAGAGCAGCATTTCTGACTGTAGTCTTAGGCAGCTTCAAAACTGGGAAAGCACACTGTTCTCTATCAATATGCTGCTGGACCAACAGCAAAGATTTGGGGGAGGAGGAGGTGACAATAAATGTGATGGGAGAGGCAGAATTCTGAGAGGTTTGGATGCTAAAGCATATGGGATATTTGGAAGATGGGAAACCACCATCTCAGCTCTTTTTGAAGAACAGAAGGAAACAGACTCATGCATCTTCCATTACCTAGTGACTGAGCAGAGTTTTTACTGAGGAAATTAAAACCTCAGTTAGCTTCAACCAAGAAATATTGTTTTCTCATTTGCTCCTGTTCAGATATTTGCCACTTATCACAATTTAGCGGATGATGTGCTATGAAAGGTGGAGGCAGCATAAAACGTCTTGTTGAATAATTGATCGCCACCCCTCCAGGCTATGTCCATGGATGAATGCATATGCCAGTTAGGATGACTGTGTCCCCAGTTAATGCTCTTAATTGACAAACACTTGGTCTGAATTAAAATAGAGTCTTTAAAGACAGAAGGTTTCTCATATTTTACAGTGTTTCTTTTTTTCTTTTTTTTTTTTTTTTTTTTTTTTTTTTTTTTTTTTTTTTTTTTTTTGGTGTGTTTTCCTGATTAAATGCAGGAACGTTTTGGCCCTTTAATTGAATGGACATTTAGAAATGAGTTATGTATTTTTAAGAAACAGTAGTGTTAATCTTGATCACACCAAATCAATGGGAAACCTCCTGTTTACCTTCCTATTGTACTTCTTCATCCAATATCTGTTGCTACCAAGTGGTTATAATTTCCTCATCTCTTTACAGGAATTAGGAGACCAAATAAAAGTCAATATACCATGTCCCTGTATCTCATTCACAAAGGCAATATGAAGCAGTAAAGAGACGGAAGGCTAGACAACAGGGTTGTTGAACTCAGTATGTGGCAGAGATTTCCCACTTTAAGTCCATTCTACACATTTATTGTCCTTTCAAAAGAATCACAGGAGAATAAGAAATTTTACCTAAAAATAGCTCTGATTCTGAAAAACTAAAATTTTTAATGCAGCTGATGTTATGCATATGTTACCTTCTGGACTTTACTTCAGACTCTGGAAGAAGGAAAAATATACAAAGGAAAAAAAAAAAGCTGAAAGAATTAAAAGAGTTGGAAAAAAGGCAGGATTAGTACCAAAAGGTGTGCCTGTATGTGAGCTCTACTCTCGGCTTTCTGCCTCATCTCAGCATTCTCAGTGTTGCATCTTCTGAAATGCAGAGAGTCTGGCTCTTAGTGGCCTTAGGCCATTCTCATCTGTTCACCTTTGAGACAAATAATGGTTATTTGGAGGCAGCTGCTAAGATTTTCTGCTCATATGATGGTTCATGCAGTCGCATCCAAGCTTGGTCATATTTGTTTTACATTTGCTGTGATAAATTGATTTGCTATTTCCTATATAAATTGTTTAACGTGACCTTGTAAGTCCAAAGTGAACATGAATTATAGAGGGAGATAAAATCAAATCTCATCATTAATAATTTTTTTCTATCTTTTTCAAGACATTTTTATTTTTCTTTCAGGTAAGAACTTCCTTCAAAGCACGTGCTGGTGTGTCCACACATCATACATACTGCATGTAACCCTCTGCATTGCAGGAATATTAATTAGAATATAAGGTCTAAGGTGAAGCTTTTGAATGTTAAAAATGAGCAAGTTTAAAATCCCCTTATTAGTCTTCTTCATCTGTATTCTGCATTGAACCAGATAGAGATCCCATGGAGGAACAATACGTGTTGATACT
>NW_020955581.1:135615-137971 GCF_003031625.1 Empidonax traillii
CATACATACTGCATGTAACCCTCTGCATTGCAGGAATATTAATTAGAATATAAGGTCTAAGGTGAAGCTTTTGAATGTTAAAAATGAGCAAGTTTAAAATCCCCTTATTAGTCTTCTTCATCTGTATTCTGCATTGAACCAGATAGAGATCCCATGGAGGAACAATACGTGTTGATACTGCGTAATGCACGTTGCACAAGGTTCTACATCAAGGTTGTGCAGTCACCTGGCATCTTATAACTTTTGGGTAGCTGACTTTGTTACCCCCATAACTTTCTTTATGGGTCTTTTTACAAAAAAAAAGTAACTGTAAAGAAGAAGATACAATCACGTATATGCATCCCAGAGGTTATGGACAGATGCCCTTTTCCAGATCCAGCTGTGCTGCGATGAAGAGTTGTTCTCCCTGCAGTTCATAGTCACCCATCCCTTCCCCTGTTCCCTGGTACTCACTGGCTGAGCCCATCCACCTCGAAGGTCAGAATGAAATCACTCCAGGTTAGACAGGGTGAGCAGGAGGCTTCACTCACCTGCCTCATTCAGATTGATTAGAGGAAAGCAAAGATTCCCAGGATGAGGGTTCATAAGTCTCTCAGCAGACTCTAAGAAATGATACCCAAGAACTGATGCCTCCTGACAGGGAAGGTAAAAGTGTTCCAGTGCGCTGTTTTCATAGGGACATTCGCAGAGTGCTTTTCTGCCTACACCTCAGCAACCCTAAGAGAAGGAAAGTCATAATTTTGTTCTCTGCTAAAGTTATGTGTTCTTGTGACAGAGGAAAGCCATTTCAGTGGAAAATATAACAAACTTTATATAAATTGCACAACTTCTCAGATAAAGAGAATACTTTTTGAAGGCAAAAAAGGGGCAAAATCCTGGGCAAACCAGTCTGACTTCAAAGCTGTCCCTGCTTTGAGCAGGGGACTGGACCAAGACCTCCTGCGATCCTCCCAACCTGAACTATCTTGCAATTTTTTTTTAAGTGAAAAATAACCAGCTGTAGCTGATTATAGCTGTTACTAGTGCTATAAACTGAATGTAAATCATTAGTACTTTGGAGAGCTTCTGGGAGGATTCCCATTACAGCTGAGACAGTTGGATGCCTGGTTGCCCACATAAGGATAGTTTCCACTTTGCCAGACTTTTTGGTTTCTTCAAACTGCTCGTATGGTCCCACAGTTTTTTGGATCTGCTGTCTGAGCTGGTAGAAAACTACTTAGTGAGCTGACCTGGCTCACCCATGGGTTAGACAGTGATAGAGGCAAAAAAATTGAAAAGGTGGTGGCACAAGGCAGTAGCATTCTAGCTTCTAGCATCACCAGACTGTGAGATACTACAGTTTTATTCCTGTAAGTTAATGTAGATGTGTCTAGTCAATGTCTGGGTCAGTTCTCCCACTATCGTGTTTAATTATTCAGTATATTTTCTGATCCCTCAGGTCTGCAACCCCATGTAGGCTGGTCTCTATGCCTCTGTCTTGCAATGTACAGAGCGAGAGCTTACATTGTGAGTGCCAGGAATCAAGTCCTGTCTCTATGAAGTACCACTGCTATTAAATAAGTGATAAACTACAAAGAGCTTTTTGCTTCCCAGTAAGTTGCCTGTATGGAGACCTCTTTTTTGGCTCTTGATCATAGGTCAGATTCATATCTTTTTTGATGTTAGAACAATTTGGGATTTTTGATAGATTTTTCAGTGCGATCTCCAATGCTGTCCTATTGCTGAGGTTACCTATTTTTATGTTGCTGACCTGTGATGTGTGCAATGAAGGCTGATTCACTGCAACCTAGAAAGAGCAGTCCAGCTCTCTCATCCTTGACTCTGGTTGCAAGTTCCCACTGTTTCCAATCAAACAGCTGTGGGCTGAGCTGGACTAACTCACAGATCAGAGCAGAGAAAATGAACCCTGGAAAACACAGCAGAGTGGTTACAGTCTTCCCGGCAAGGTGATCCTGCTCACATGCCCTACCCTTTCCCTAAGGCAGCCAATGCAGGGAGGAGACAGGAACAGACCAGTGGTCAGGGAAGGGGAATGCTTCCCTGAGGGACAGCCTACAATTAGTTTGTATAAAGTGATTGTGAAACTGCTCTTCAGAATTACTTGAATTAAAATTTTTGTCCACGTGATTTTACACATAAAAAGATTCCGTGAGAAATTCCCTGTGAAGCTACAGAGCCAGTAAGAGACACCCTATTATAACTTTTTCCTCAACCAAATGTAACAGGAAAGAATGATTATTTTAAAAATATTATTTTATCTGGCATGGAACAAGACCAAAGCCAGAGAATATTTTAAACTTCAATAATTATTTACAATAGTAAAGTGAAGTGCTGGTTTTCTTTTTAGCTTTTGAAA
>NW_020955581.1:138255-239294 GCF_003031625.1 Empidonax traillii
CAGTAAGAGACACCCTATTATAACTTTTTCCTCAACCAAATGTAACAGGAAAGAATGATTATTTTAAAAATATTATTTTATCTGGCATGGAACAAGACCAAAGCCAGAGAATATTTTAAACTTCAATAATTATTTACAATAGTAAAGTGAAGTGCTGGTTTTCTTTTTAGCTTTTGAAAACAAATGCAAAACTGTGCAATGATTAGCTATATGTGAAGTCAGTGTAAATGAATAACAGTATTTTTAAGAAGCTGCCAGGGCCTTATCTCACAGCTGGCACCTAGTAACACAAAACATAATTTCTGCAAACCCAGATAGACTCCAAAATTATCACAATCCATTAAGAAAGACCATGGAGTGTTACGTCAGAATACTTTGGCTGTCAATAAACAAATCATTCTTAATACATGTATTCATATCCATTAACACAGGTTTCTTAACAGAAAAGCTGTATATTTATTTATTTTTGATACAACTTAATCCATACTTAGCTTAACATAATCCAGAAAAATAACAATTTTTCTATTATTTCCACATTTTTATGGGAACTGAGTGGTTTGACATTGCCCTGTTTTTCAGTAACACGTCCATGTTAATGTGTGCTTTCCCCCAGTCTCCTCAGGCTCCTCAGAAGTCATACAATTACTTCAGACTCAGCAGTGCACCAATAAATCACAAATTGTCCTCTAGCTTGTTTTTGCACACCGTTGGAAAACTTCTTTCCCGCGATTATTCTCAAAAAACTTGGGATTCCATCTGCTTTCTTTATTTCAGGTGGAAAAGGAAGGGGAAGACAGAAACAAATAAGCCTCAAAATAAAACTGTCTGCACCCATTTAAACTTTAAAATACAGAGTGAATGCTTGGATTTAAGCAGAGTCACAGAAGATTTACAGTCGCAGGCAGACAAGAACTCAAAATCTTAGTCCAGGGCTGAGTTAGGAACACATGTAAACTACCTCAAAGCAAGTTTAAACAGGAATGAGTTTGTGTCTACTGTTTATTTCAGTGTAAACACATAAATGCTATCTTGAATCAATTCAGGCAGTAAATTTGTCAACTACCAAAAGAAAGGTTCTCATCTGTCTCACTGAAGGAGTATAGCAGACTAAGCTTCAGTGATCAGCTCCTAGTTGAGTGGCAAGCCAGACTCAAGTAAAGGAGAATATTGCCACAATTCTTGGAATTTATGTGTTGCAAGGACAGCCTACAAAAAACCCCAAACAACCTAGTGTATTACTAGTTTTTACAACTGCTCTGACTCTTTCCACCTCTATTGGATTTCAAATACAAAGAATGACTGTGAAGTCACATTTGCCTGTACAAAATATTTCATATACAACAGGAAAAAAGATACAGTTGTTTCCTTCTGTATAATATTCATTTGTTTGTTTGTTTGTTTATGAATCTACTAAAGGAAGTTAGAAGCTCATCATTTTTCCAAGCAATAAAAAACTAAACTGATGTCCTTTGTACCTAAAATACCTTGAATTAGGGAAGACTAATGTAATCCATAAGTGGCAGAGGAGGTCTGAAACTGAGGTCTCCAGTACTACAAGTGGCCAAGATTACAAAGATGTGGAATGAGCAATGTTGGTGCAGTGCTGTGCTCTCCTTGGCATGCCTTTCTCATTCCCACTGTCCCTGGATGTTTGTGGTTCTCTGAACCCTTACCATAACCCTAAACCTAATGGAGACTTGGGGTTGAGACTGAGGTCCCCAGCACCATGTGTGGCCCAGATAAGAGAAACAGTGTTGGTGCATTCCTTTACTCCCCTTGTCATGCCTTTTCCAGCCCCAGTATCCATAGAGCTGAACATTTTGTGTTCTCTGTGAACAATTGTGGTTCTCTGAACTCAAACCCTACCCCTTGACCTTAGTGGCAGCCTGGGGTTGAGGCTGATGTACCAAGTACTATGGGTGGCCCAAATTAGAAAAATGTGGAAGGAGCAGCATAGGTGCAGTGTTGCGCTCACTGTGGTATCCCTTTTCAGGCCTCAGTGTCTGTTGAGCTGTATGCTTGCTGGTTCTCTGAACTCCAATCCTAAACCTAATTCTCACCTTGGAGTTTAGGCTCATGGTTCCAAGTTCCATGGCATCCCATATAAGAGTGATGTGGAGGAAGGAATATTGGTGTAATGTCGTGCTGTCCTTAGCATACCTTTTCCAGGCTCAGTGTCCCTGGAGCTGTAGGTTTTATGGCTCTCTGAAACCTCTTCCTTGGCAATTAAAAATGAAACATAGCAGCACACAGTAAAGGAAAAGTTTTACCCAGACTATCTTCTGGAACTTGTTTTCTCTTGCTTTTAGTTCCCTGACTTTCCCACTGTCCAGGTACAGCTGTGACATCCTCATATGATCACTGGTGTTCCTGCTGTTATCTTTATGTGGGTAACATTAGTTTTACAATACTTCCTGTCTTTGATAGCACTGCAAACACACATTTTAAGGTTCCTTCTGAACGTGGAGGTTTTGTGTTGCAACACCATTCATCAGCACATCTAAGGCATTATGATTCAGCTGGCCAGAAATAATTCTTCCAAGCCCTTTACTGAGGACTTTATACTGAAGTGGCAGCATGCTGTTAGAGATCATCCTGACTATGCCTACTTTGACAACCTCTTTTACACCTTCTGAACATCAGAGAAAGCTTATATAATCTCTAAAATCATCACCACAGGTGATATTTTTCCCCCCAGTTCCAGGCCTTAAATGTACTGTAAGGAACATAGAGTACTGGTGTGTTCCTGGCATGTGTCTTCATATAGAGATCTGACAGAATGATTCAATACTCAAACCTTCTTTGCTTTGTACACATCAAAGTTGAAGATCCTTTTGTGTGGATTGTAGGATGCATCACCAATGATATGTCATAGGATGCATCACCTATGCTTTAGGTACAGCAGTTTTTGTGACAACTTACAGATATAACATTTTAATTAATTTTTAACTTTAAACATAAAAACCTAAACCAGTCATTTTAGAAATTTGCCATTTGACAGTCCTTTATCCCACATCTCCGTTTGAATCATAGAATCATTAAGGTTGGGAATGACCACTAAGATCATCAAGTCCAACTGTCACCCTAGCACCACAACTTCATCACTAAACCATGTGTTTTTTAAAACTCTTTCAGGGACATTGATTCTACCACTTCCCTGGGCAACCCCTTCCAATGCTTGGCAACCACCTCCATGAAGAAATTTTTCCTAATATGTAATCTAAACCTTCTCTGCTGCAACTTAAGGTCATTTCCTCTTGTCCTGTTGCCTCTTACCTGGAAGAAGAGACTGCCCCCCACCCCCTACAACCTCCTTTCAGGTGGTTATAGAGAATGATAATGTCTCCCCTGGACCTCCTTTTCTCCAGGTTAAATAACCACAGCTCTCTCAGCTGTTCCTCAGAATACTTGAGCTCCAGGCCCTTCACCAACTTCATTGCCCTTCTTCGGACATGCTCCAATATCCTTCTTGTAGTAAGGGTCCCAAAACCGAACAAGGATTCAAGGCGTGGCCTCACCAGTGCAGAGTACAGGGGGACAATCACTGCCCTAGCCCTGCTGGCCACACTATTTGGGATACAAACCAGGATGCCATTGGCCTTCTTGGCCACCTGGGCACACTGCTGGTTCGTGTTCAGGTGGCTGTTGACCAGCACCCACCTGTCCTTTTCCACTGAACAGCTTTCCAGCCACTCTTTTCCCAGCCTGTAGTTCTGCATGGGATTGGTGTGACCCAAGTATAGGACCCAGCACTTTGCTGTGTTGAACCTCATACAATTGTCCTCAGCCCATCAATGCAACCTGTCCAGATCTCCCTGCAGAGCCTTCCTACCCTTCAGCAGATCAACACTCCCACCCAGCTTGGTGTCACCTGCAAACTGACTGAGAGCGCACTCCATGCCCTTATACGGATCATTAGTGAGGATATTAAGCAGGACAGACCCTAACACTAAGCCCTGAGGAACTGGATCCAGCTGCCGATGGGATGTAATTCCATGTACCATCATTCCCTAGGTGTGGCCATCCATCTGGTCTTTTATTTATCACCTGCCCACACCATGGAAAGCCAGTTTCTCCAGGAGAAGGCTGTGGGAAATGGTGTCAAAGGCTTTACTACAAGTTTAGGTAGAAAACATCTGCAGCCTGAGACCTGCATGGCTGCATGTTTTTGTGGGAGCTCTGTCTGGGTTGCCACATCCTTTCTGGTGTGCGCAGAGGATGCAACTTTTGGCTGTTATTTTGTTCAATAATGTAAAAACATAGGAGCATTCAAACTTTCCTTAGTGCTAAATTTCCTAAAACCTTACATGAAGACTTTGTATGGAGGACATACATTGATAGTATGTTTTTAACAACTGCCATAGAAACTGCTGTAGTTGATAAAAGCAGGGGCAGATCTTTATCTTGATATATAGATACATCTATATATAGATGTATCTATAGCTGGAGATAACGAAATGAAGCGTCATCCTTCCTCACTCCCTGATTTGTATGATTTAGCTCAGATGGGCAAAAGCAGTTAGGGATGGCCTCATTTGTTAATAGCTCTCCCTGACAGTGCACACAATTATCCCCTGGTCCTCAATGCCAGTCTTGTAAAGTATGTCTGTGCCTGATTGCTGGTCAATTAATGATCAGTCTCTTTGGCTGGTATTAACCTGCAATACAAAGTGGCTGATCAGTAAATCTGACTTAATTTATGACTATATTTCACTTGCTTTACATTGTCATGTAGCAGCACAAAGCAACCAGTGCCTACTAATGAATCTGGCTCAAACTTCAGATGGTTTTAAGCTGAGCCAAGGTTCCTCAGATATATCTTCAGGTTTGGGGAGCTATTATACTACCTTTCTTGTGTCTTCTCACTGGGTTTCTTCACAGGCTTTCTGGTTAAATATTCATATGTAAAAACTTTTTGAAGAAATTCTCACACAAAAATCAGTATTAAATTGGAGTCGATATTAAGAATATATATTACTAATTTAAGTAATTAATTAACATTAAATTTAAGTAATCCCAGAAAAGATACCAGCTGCATCTAGTGATGGCTAGTCTCATAAAAATCAGACTTCCCCTTTTCACAGATTTGGTCATATCTGCAACTGATGAACTGAATGTCAGGTCCTACTGAAGAGACAAAAAGTAAATACATATTCTTGCACTGAAATCTGTTAGATGTTTTATTTTTGTGAATTATTATTTCAAATGTAAGAATGCTTTGAATTATAAACTGACGTCAATTTTGTTTCTATACTATCCCTTGACCTATGGATTACAAAACTCAATAAGAGATACAAATCTAGGTACAGAGACAAAAACTCTTGAATTACATTAGTCTTTTTTACTAGTCTTAATAAAACAGGCGGTTTGTTTGCAATTACAAAGTGTTTAGTTTAACTAAGCCTGTGTTCGGTCATGCATATCAAGGCAATTTGATGATTGAAGATTTCTAGATGTCCATTCCTCTTCCCAGTCAAGCCAACTGAAAAATCCCAGTGCTTGGCCCATTACCAGCATGCAAAGTTGAACTTAGAACTATGTCATATTACTCTTCGAAGTTATATCACCCTTTCATTGCTAGTGGCCAAAATGAAAATTGTAAGGATGATACTGCTGTGGTACTCAACCAATTCTATAGCTTCAAAGATTATAGATTACGTTGATTTGGTTTGGAAGATTAGCCTATCAATAATGCTAGCCTTAATGAAAACAATATCCTTCTGCCCTATAAAGGGCCTTCTCCCATGTCTAGTCTGCCTGCCTCCTTCCTCATATCCAAGAAAAAGCTTTCAAACATCAAGAATTCCATATTCCAAATTCCATTTAAATAATTTATTATCAATGCAATTTTGAATGCTTGCTTTTGCAGCATTCCACATTTTCTCTGCCTTGAGTGTTATAGTGCCCTTTATTCTTTTAGACTAGTCCAAAGAGCTCGCTCAATATACTTGAGTGTTCTGCTCTGTCAGAATGACATCTTATCCTGGCAAATGTCCAGCTGGTACTTCATTTAAATTCACACAAACCACTAGGATTTTGAACTCTCTTCATTCAATTCTCATCACACATACCTATGTTTGTACCCCAGCACCAATACACAACCTGCCTACAACACTTTGAAATTCAGGATAGTTAGCTTCAGGACATGCCATCAAATTATAGACTGTAATCTATCTTAAAAGTGCAACTTGAATAAAGCTCAGTTTGGCAGACCAGAGACATTATGATTCATGCTTTAATTTTATCTGTCAGGTGCTGTTGCAGTGCTGCTCTGGCTAGTGTCCCAGGCCGACTCCTAAGAAGGCAGAACACAACTCTTAGATTGTGCATCTTTTAGACTTTGAAGCTCCCCAGCCTTCTCTTGTATTAGACGTCCTGAGGTTACCAAATGAAGACAAAGTCAATGCATCTTTTCATGACACTTTCTTGTTGAGCTGCTTCTTTCCTATGTCTGCAGTACTGTTTGTTATCTTTCAGTTACAAAGGGACAGAGTCTTATCTGGAGTTAAGTGTACATTTCAGACAGCTTGCATAAAGCTATGATGGTTAACCCAAGCAGAGTATCTAGCATGTTTTACTACACATTAATGAGAGACATGACTAAAGAGTTTCAGATACGTCTCTTTTCTTAACAGTGAAATAGCTTTTTTCCAACAAATAAATCCAATCATAGGATTTTTTTTCCTTCAAAGAATTGAACTACAGCTAGAACTACTGAATTTGTTTGAAGCCTTCCTGTATGAGCAGCTAACAAATATTTTGTTGTTAATATATAAGCTAGTAACTCACTTTATTATTTACTTTATCTACTTAAATACTTCCTCAAGGATAAGGGAAATGCCTTTACTGTATATTCTACTGCTATCATAAAAAATACATTCAACACTTAATTCTCAGCATTATTTATGAATATTTATATGAAGTGATAGTAGTTAAATGGACTTAATGAGAAAAAATTTGGACATTAAAATTGTCTAGAATGCTACAGAATTTTCAAATAATTAAAAATAGAAGCTTCTAAATAGTCTTTTCATAACCCTAGTCTTCAGGAAAGTGCAGTTCTTTTCTGAACTGTCTAATTTAATAGAATATGTATAGAGACTTTGTTCTGGGAGAGGTATGTTAAGGCACTGCATGTCCTTATGTATTTTGCAAGTGGTAATGAACAAACCGAGACGGAGATATGGTTGGTATGTTTGAAAACATAGATCAGAAGCTGTCACGCAAAGCTGACTTAAAGCTTGTGCTTACATTGCCTTGATCCTGGGGTTTCTTTGAAGATTTTTTTGCAGAGCTGTAAAAGAGCATTCTGAGGGTTAGTCAAATGTACGTAACGGCTACAGATGATAATAACTCCAATGCAGAATTAATCACAGAACCATAGAATATGTTGAATTGGAATGGGCCCATCGGGATCATCGAGTCCAACTCCTGGCCCTGCACAGGACACTGAAAGAATTACACCCTGTGTCTAAGATTGTTGTCCAAATACTTCTTGAACTCAGAGAGGTTTGATGCTGTGACCACTTCCCTGGGGAGCCTGTTTCAATGCTCAACCACCCATTGGGTTAAACTTTTCTTGATACCTAACGTAAACCTCCAGTGACTCAGCTTCATGCCGTTTATTCAAGTCCTATCACTGGTCACAAGAGAGAAAAGATTGGTACTTGCTGCTCCTCTTCCCCTTACAAGGAAGTTGTAGACTGTAATGAGGTCTCCCATCAGTCTCCTCTTCTCCAGGTTGAACAGAACAAGTGACCTCAGCCATTCCTCATACAACCTCCCCTCAAGGCCCTTCAGCTTCTTTGTTGCCTTCCTTTGGATGCTCTCTAACACTTCAATATCTTTCTTACACTGTGGCGCCCAAAACTGTCACAATATTCAAGGTGAGGCTGCCCCAGTGCAGAGCAGAGCGGGACAAGCCCCTCCCTCGATGGGCTGGTGATGCTTTGCCTGATGGCTCCCAGGACGCGGTTGGTCCTCCCCGCTGTGCAAAATTTGAGATTTTTCAAATTCCATTTTGTATAACTACATTGCCTTTTTTTTTTTTTTTCCCTCGTTTTCAGCAGCCAGAGAGCAGCAGTTTAGCTTGGAGTGGAGCTTTTGCATCACTAACATGCCTTTGCACCATTACCCGTTCAGCCTCATGGTCATTTGCAGGCTAGGCAGTCCCAGACAAACTCTGAGGAGAAGCTGCTTTGTAACAAAATCATTTGACCTCAGTGTTCAGCTTCCAGGGATGGTGATCTGTGATGATCATCACAGTATTTTTTTCCAGAGCACTTTTTTGTACTTTTAAATCATCTTAAAAATAGCAGCACTGCAAGATTCAATAGTCTTTTATTTGAACAGTTTTTCTTGAATCCTGTCTTCTACTTCAGTAATTACCTAATGGGAGGAATCAACAACAATCCATGTCGACTGATAGGTTCCTCTGGGAGATTTCTACTTCTCCCAGCCCTAGACCACTTGTCAGTGCATGGACTCGCTACAGACAGTGCTCTGAACCTACAGGCAAAGCCTGAGGATACACTCCACATTAATGAAAGAAATTAATTATTCTTTCTCTCTCTTATTTATATATTAATTTTGAAATTATTATTTAAGATTTATTTTGAAAAAGAAGCTCTGTAAAACACTTTTACCCAATACTGAGTCTACACAGACCAGCCCTGTACTTGGCAGCAAGCAGAAGGGTGGGGAGAAAGACAAATGGGTGGTAAGATGCAGTGGATGGTTATTTGGGGGTGCTGGCATTGCAATAACCTTAGCGCAGTGGAAAGGAAATTGTCTTCTCCTCAAAGAAGAGTCTTCCTCGCCTAGCCTTGATTCTCAGCCCACACAGAAATGTGTTCTAGTAGCTGGTTCTGATCCCTGTCCTTTATTTTTTTCCTTTTCATTGTTTGGATTCTATATTTTGTATTCAATTTCATGAAAATGAGCAAGAGTAAAAAAAAAACACCAAAGGAAAAATAGAAAATAACACTGGAGCTGGAGACAGAGGATACTGACATGGATTATGTCATGAAGGGTATAATCTTTTGCCAAACCAAGACAACGCCAATAATTCCAAGCCAAAAAAAAAAAAGTGAGATCTCTTACCAGCACTCCTGCATGCTGCATCTTCATTAAATTCATCATTCTCTTCCTTACCTAGAATAATGTGGAAACTGGGAAAAAAAAGACTCATGAGGTTTCTCATGGAGATCTCTTACATCAGAATATTTCATAATGCAAATATAGTGAGCTGATATGGAATGCCTTTTAGGAAAAATTTGAAATTGTTTTGAACATTTAAGTACCCATGTCTCTGTATATATAATTATAAGCAGTGAAATATGGTTTTTCACTGCAGACAGAAAATGCATTCTTCTCAAGGACTTAACATCTTTGTGTGTTCTTTTCTGATGGAAGGTTTGTTTGCTCATTCACTACTATTACTTCTGAAAAAAATCAGTACATCTGCAATATCTTTTTTCTTAGTGATCCCACAATGCAGACACATTCACCCTTTCCCCATCGTTAGTCAAAGATAATGCCTGGAAGTCAAATTCTGATCTCAGAATAAATCTGAAGGAATTCATAAAAGAGATTTACAGTGAGAAAAATTGAACAGCACTTTTGATCCAAAGGCAGCTTATGGAATCCAGCCATTGCAGTAGGTGTTTGTGTGCTGACTTGACATGATGTTGGAGCACTGAACTAAGCATGGAACTTAGATAGGGGCTTTTATTCCAGTATTTCATTTTTTTGCTCTGACAGCCTTAAAAAAAGGCTAGCTGCATAGGACCAGGAAGTTGTGACTTTCAGCCATATTCCCTAATCAGATTCAGAATGCTTTAAATATTGCTGTAAAGTGTGAAATCTCCTCTGGGCTGCTGTTCTTCCTTTGGCACTAATTCCACTGGAAGCCTGCCACGTGCATGACACAAAAACAGGAAACGCAACCTCTTGTCAAATTTTAACACATGAGAACAACTGAAAGAGAGAGCATCAGTAAAAGTGAAAATCAAGCAAGAAAAGAGTGAGACATGACAGAAAATGAAGTTGGATGGAGCAGGCAGGATTAGCAGTACAGAAGACCAGGCAGAAAAACAAATCTCAGACATAAAGACAAGGATGAAAAGAAAACAGGATGGAGAATGAAGGAACACATAGGTGAAGGAAAAAAAACAACCAGGAATATAACAAAGAGCAGAGAAGGAATGAGGGAACAAATTAGGAGGGATAAAGGCACACAATGAAATCAGGGAGCAGACATGAAAAAATAGCATTGAAAGTGGGATATTTTTCTTCTCTCCTATAGCCTCAAGGGAACTTGGCTTGCTAAACGAGGTATATATGTGTTCAACCCTGTAACCAGCCAGATCTTATGCTGATGTCAGCAAGAACTGGCAGCTGAAGACAAAGATTGTTTCTGTTTAAAGGAGCCTCAGCAATACATACCTGTTCCCCCTCAGGGGGCTCTGGCTTTGCCCAAACAAGTCCCTCCTTGGCAGAGGACGTGCTGGACATCTACCTCAATTCACCTTGATAGGAGCAGACAGGGAAGGATTTAGCCTCAAAATTACATAGTTGACAAGGGCAGCTTCTCTCCGGTTCCTGTGACCCTGGAGATCCAAATTCACAGATGCTAGTGAGCCTTGTCTCCCTCTGCTTCCTTTATAGATGGTTCAAAGAAAAACTCTGGCTTTACCACTTTGAAACATTTGCCCTGGAGGAGCCAATCTTGCACCATTTGTTAGGCTGGAAACTTCCACTGGTTCCTCAAGTCCAGACACAGGGTGTGAACACCTTTCCAGTATCTGAAGCTATCACCTGGCATACCTTAAATTTAGCATTCACAGGCAGTTTTTAGCAGACCACTCCTGTGAGATGTATAAGAGAATTAAGTACTGATATTGTTTACTAACGATCTGATCTATCCGAAATGAATTATTCTCTTCTGTCTTAAAGATTGCCACTTGTGCCATCATGCCTAGAAATCTCAACAAAAGGAACAGAAATATTTATGAGTGTTGGGAATGTTCTTTTATTCCTACCAATGATCCTTCACACCTCGGATTACCTCAGAGAGAGTCTGAATAGAAAAAGCAGGGAAACTTATACTTCAGGAGTTTTCTTTGATAAAGCAGAGGACTTAAAGAAACTGTAGAACAACTTTTAAATTTACTACAAAATCTTAAAGGATAAAGGCTGGGCCCAAACTATTAGAGTGAATGATAAGTGAGAAGTTGCTGAAATAATTATTTGATAATTGCCAAGCATCTGAAAGTAAGTGGTTTGATAACTTCATTTCAGTTCATAGGGGACAAATATAAAAAATAACCCACTATGGTAAATTTTTTTTGATCTTACACACACAGCTACTGCTGCTGTGCTATAACCTGTAAGAGTTCTGCGCACAATCCTATGTCTTATGTGTTTGGAGCCAAATTTGCACAAACAGTCAAATTATGGCCCCAGAAAGACTCCTGGACTTAGTCACCACCATGTTACTCAAGATTTATGACAGTATATCCCTGCTGATGTCAAGGCCATTCTTGCTGTGTGAAAACTGAAGGATATGGTGATGAACCAATTCTCATAAGTGCCGTAATTCCCTAAAAATTATACAATATGTTTAGGTCAGGCTTGTACATGCAAGGAAATGCAAACTCTTTAAAACGGGTTTTAGGCTCTCTGATATTAGAAAAAAATACAAAACTCTACATGTGGTCCCTCTCTGTCCCAGCCCTTCCTAAATCAGAATTTCACTCTCCTACCTCCACACACTAGTAAGAAAAGCATGGATTGTCAGGAACCACTGATACTTTTTTAATGCCTTGGGCTGCCCCTGAGGCTGAGCAAACATAGGCTAGAGGGGCAGTTCTTACTATTACCAGTCCTACTGTCTTTATTATAGGATATGAAAACAGCTTTCACTTTTCACTAGCTCAGGGGGTTTTTTGTTCTTTTTGTTGTGGGGTTTTTTTTGGGGTGGGTGGGTGGGTGTTTTTGTTTTTGTTTTTGTTTTTGTTTTTTTGCAGTGCAGCATCACATAGAAGCCCAGGCAGGATTTGGGCCTCATTATACCAAGCATGTAAAAAAACTCCACCAGTCAAATTCCCATAGATTGATTTGTGTTAATTTTATTATATCAATGCAACCCAAACAAAACAGATACACCATGCTGGAATAACATGCATTTGTTCTAGTGCAATTTTATATTTATGTAGTTTTCCTTTTCATGAATAAGAATTACAAGGTGACTTATCTACAACATAATGACAGTCATCTTTATGGAGAGTTTTTTGAGCTCAAGCAGTGACAAAGTGATTACTTAATTGCTCAAGATGCTGATAATGCAGCAACTGGCTTAGGTTTGATGTGCACAACAATGGTTCAAGTATTGACTAAATGGCAAGTCTTCATAGAGATTTACACAGCAGCAGCCTATTGCTAAATAACCTTGTATGTGAATACCTTTTTTCAGGAACAACTGTAATTTTCTCTGCAGCAAGAATTTTCACACAAAAAGATACTTAAAAATTTCTACCATCCCCTTTCACATCCTCTTTATTATGAATAAACTTTTACTTGAGAAGTCATGAATGCTAGAACATTTATACTGTATACTGAAATATATAACTTCCACAAAGCTATCAACATAATATCATCTTCAGTATTGTAATCATATTGTGAGCATTTCTCTTGTACAATGCTACAAAAAAAGTCAATTTTAAGATAATAAGAGACCAAACACTAGCTAGAGAGTGAATACCTGATGTATAAAGATACAGTTATGTTGCCCATCCCTTCTATCTCAAAAATGTGTTTACATTAGCTCAGCTGAATTAAAACAGGGTGCAAATAACTATTCTGGAACAACTGTACTTCTAAATGAAATCAAACCTAAAACTAGGGGAATTCAAAATGGTGGTTCATTCATTCCCTTTCTTTCTCTGAAACACTTTTAAAAAGACTGATAATACTGGTGCCATTAAAATGGTGTCATTCAAAGTTTCTGGGTCATATGCCATATGAGTCTAATGCACGTGTCATAGTGAAGAGAAATGAGTTTCCTGAGTTCACATGGATACTACTGGATGACAAAATATCTGGCTATGGAATTCTCAACTTTGCCAGTTTATAGCAAAGTCTTCCTAAATCTCTTTAGCATAATGCACACACTTCTTCCATGTGCTTTCCTGTATTACCACTAAATAATGCTTTCCATCACTGTTTCATTTGCAAAGATGACATGGGATGGCTTGATACTTTCAGTGGTGTTCTCTTGTGCTCCTACTTAAGGACAGAACAAGGTGCAAGGTGGAATAGCCTTTCTTTCCTCTTCAATGTTATTCAAGAATGAGACTCACCCTTGCACAAACCCATGAGCCCTGGGAGTAACACCATGACCCATCCACCTGAACTTTTGAATGCACCGTCTGAACCACATTTCAGCTCCCAAAATAAGGATGAGTTGTGAGCTTGGTGGGAAACAGGTCCAATGCTGCTGGGAAAACAGGATGATTTTTTAGTACAGTGGTTTGGGTGACAGCTTTGAAGCAAGAGGTCTGGAACACAACTAGAAAGACTACTTGTCTGTTAGGGATAACATCTGTGGCTGGCAGTTGCAGTTCCTCCTACTGATTAGAAATGGTTCTAGCTAAGAATGGTTCCTGAGGGATTACAACACATCCCAGCCTTTGTAACCATCACTGGAAGTTCTATTTCTCACAATCTATATGGAAACAGTAGGCTATGACAGAGGAAATGTCAAGAGAAAGCAGTTGTTTCTAAGTAAATGGTTTCCAAAAGTGGGGAAATATGTTTATTTATACAGTAGAAATAATGCACTGTGGAAAAGGGCACAAGGAGACAGGTTTCTCCACTGCTTCCTGTCAAGAGATTTCTATGTAGTGTGAGGTTCAAGCACAGGTGAGACACCTCATATAATACTATAATTTTAAAGAGTAGATGTCCAGTTCTGAACTACTTGTGCAAAGTGCTCTTTACAGTCAATGGAAAGAAATGATCCCTCTAAAATTATGGAGAAAATTCTGGTTGCCTGTCTTAACATCAGATCAATCACCTTCAGCATGAGCTTGTTTTACCCTGCTGGGGCTGGTCTGGGCGCCTAGTTCACGTAGATGTCTAACTAAATGCAAACAAACCCAGGCCAGCTGTCTGTGCATGGCATGGCCCACCCTTAGATGTGCAATGCATACATTTTATTAATAATTTACAGACGACTCTATGAAAAGCTTAATGAGAGAAGAAAGAAAGAAATTGCAATAGAGGAAGAAAGGAAAAGCTAAGACAAATACAGAAAAAAAAACCCCATAAGGTAAGGAAAATTGCAACACTGGAAGCTGGATGCAAATGCAGAAGGAAATCAGGATGAATTTTCAACCAATAGTAGGAAATCCTACACAGGTTTCCACTTGCTGATGAACAGGATTTTAAGAAAGACACAGAAAACTATGAATCGTGTAGAAGTGTTGGTGCTTATACATAAATGTAATGTCCCAACTAATGGGTCTTTAATTGCTTTCCTAGGATTTCAAGCACTTTACCTACATTTTTCCTCTCTTCGTCATATCTCAGTATTTCTAGCTGAAATTTGTTTTGACAACTTTGCCTTCAGAATTAGAAAGTTTCTCCACTGTCCGCTCACTTAATTTACAAAAACGTCTGTCTTCACACCCTTGGGTAAAGCTACCCTTGGGCACATTTTCTTCTTGAAATCCTATCACTTCCTCACAAAGACAATAGCTTTGGCCGCTGACATGCTGACCAGTATCATCTCGTTGTCTGCTTGCTCTCTGCTGTCTACCTGTGTCTAATGCTGTCTTTGTTACGTACTTAGGACATATGCTCTTTGTTCAGTTTGCACAGCATCCTGCAAAATGGCATCCTAGTCTGTGACTGGGCTCTGGTGCTCTAAGATAACAGAGGTGATAAACCCCCGTGTCCTGTCTGATATGGCTATGATGCCTTTGAAGCACGTTGTACTTGCAAGCTTTCAAGTGCAAAAGCACCGCGCCGCAGAGGGGTGCCAGGTAACATCGCTGTCGCCTGGTTCTGTATTGGTATCCACAGCCTCAGGCCAACGGGATGCTTCAGACCAAGACTGCTGAGCAGAACTTCGTGTTCAGTTTATTCCCGTTTCTTTCTTACTGTAAAGCACGCCTTGGAACAATTTCTGTGGGAAGGAGCACAAGGTGCTAGTGCGATCAGCCCTGCGCGATAAAAGAGCAGCGGCTTTCAGGGCAGAGCCGCACAGGCCGGCTGGAGTCCCTCTCGCTCCCGCTCTGCCCGTCCAGCCCAGCGCCTCCTCCGGTCCCCCCGCCGGGGCCGCCCCCCGGCGCCGACACCGCCCCCGCTCCGCCCGCCGCCCCCAGCAGCCCCCGCGTTGCCCGGGCCCCGCCGCCGCTGCCGCTCGCAGCGCCCGAGCCGCCGGCGGAGCGGAGCGAAGCCGCCGCCGAGCGCGGCCCGCGGGGCGCCGCGGCCTGCGGGCGCCGCTGGTTGGCGGCGGGCGGACACGTGAGCGGGGAGGCGGCGGCGGCGGCAGCGGGAGTTTCCCCGACAGCTGGAGGTTGCGGCGGCGGCTCCTCCTCCCCGGGTCCCCGCTAGAGCTCCCGGAGACCCCCCGCGCTCCTCCTTATTGACAAACGCACAAAGGGCCGGGCCGGGGACGCGTCTGGAGCCGGCATGGGAGACAAGAAGAGCCCGACCAGGTAGGGGCAGCGGCGGCGCCTGCTGGTTCCCCGGGGCCCTCCGGGAGCGCGGGGCCGGCGGCGATGGCGGCGGGGTTGCACCGGGGGCGGCGGGGGTGGCGCGGCCGGCGCTCCCCCTGGCGCGCGTGTGTCTCCGCAGGCCGAAGCGGCAGCCGAAACCCTCCTCGGACGAGGGGTACTGGGACTGCAGCGTCTGCACCTTCCGCAACAGCGCCGAGGCCTTCAAGTGCTTGATGTGCGACGTGAGGAAAGGCACCTCCACACGGTGGGTCGCCGGCGGAGCGGGGAGCGGGGGCGGCGGGGGAGCGGCCGTGCGGCCGTGACAGGAATGGGGGCCGGGGAAGCCGCGGAGCATCCCCGGGGTGTGAGGGAGGGCGGCCGTAACAGGAATCAGGTCACGTTTACCGGGGGGTGTGCGGGGGGGGGGGGGGGGGGGGGGGGGGGGGGGGGGGGGGGGGGGGGGGAGACGGAGGGGGAACGCTCATCCTCCCGGAGCTCCTCGGTAAACCTGACCCAGCGGTGCGCCGGCGTGTGTGGAAACAGAAATTATAAATACCAGGAAGGGCATAATTGCTTGCATAGCCTAACCCTGGAGAGGCTGTGCCCCTTGCACGAAGAAGAACCATCACCTGGGGTGCGCCTGCTAAGACACTCACCCTTTAATATTTTTTTTTCTTTTAAATTCATGTTTTCTATGAGTTTAACTTTGCCATGTACGTAACCTCTTTGTATTATTATTAGTAGTAGTATAGTAGTATTAATTTTAATTCACTTTTTATCACAGAGTATCACCGTCCAGGTTTCTGGGGGCTGTAGGGGGTGGATTATAACCCTTCAGTGCTTAGGAAGGAATTGTAAGCTGAATTGCGCTGTGTGGAATTGCCTTCCCGTGACTTCCCAGGAGGACCTTTTCTCTGTACACCAGTCAGAAAGCTTGCAGTGGATTACCCGGTGCCTGCCGGTGTTTTTCAGTATTGTGGCCTAAGCATGTATGTTTGGGGAATGGAGGCTTTTTATAAATGAACAGGAACACACTTGTAGCCATGCATGCTATAGGAAGAGAGTGTTGCTCAAGAATCCTTTCGAACAGTTACCCTACCTAGAGGTTAATCTTGTCTGCAGGAGTTTAAGTGGCAATCAAAGTTGCAATGCTACCAAAAGCCACAATTACATTGTAGATATTGGTCAAAGCAGTGATGAATATGACTTGCAACAAATGTTACATGTTTCAAATTGTAACTGCAAGGTTAGATCCAATTACTTGAGAAAAAAGGTTACTCTTTTCTGGAGTTGGTTTCTTAGACTTCTGAAAACCAGAATGAGCTCTGAAAGGGCTTCTTATAACTTGAGGTTTGAATACTAGTTGATTTTTTTCTTTTTTTAACAAAGGAAATCATTGAGGTAAATGCACTGAGAGGGAATTACATCTGTCACAAATAGTGTGGTTTCCAGTTACAACAATGGCATTGTGTTTATATCACAGAGAAATGTGTACAGATTGTAATATTCAGCAAAATAAGACTACTGAATTAATGCAAAGTCTTTAAAAAACGCTCTTTAACATCCAGTCAGTTTGATAGGCAAAGTCAGTGTAAAATTATGTTTTGTTGCATTGGAAACAATGCTGGATAAAAGCATTGAAACTTAAAAACCAACCAAACAAAAAAAAAACCCATGCCAAATCAAAGAGAGAAACAAATATTTTCATTGCATTCTAATTTCCCCAGTTGAATATTTCAGACTTTGTATAATTTAGCCACAAAACATTTGGGCTGGTTTTTTTTTTTATTATTTCTTTCCAATTTCTCCTCGACAGTGACCTGCTATGGATTTCTTTTTCCCATAAGGTTTAAATAGATTGAATTTTCATGTGTTTCCAAAGTCCAGATTTTACACATGGCATGAGATAAATACAAGTTGAGGTTTTAGGCCGGGCAGGTTTTGTCTCCAATTCTGATATTTGATTTGAGCTAGTAAGTAGACCTTTGTGTCCATGGAGAGAATCATTAGGGTGCCAAAGAGACACAAAAGGCCATTTGGATGGTTTTATTATTTAGGTTTTTTTTTAAAGCATCTGTAATCCAAGTGATCAAATTAGTGCCTTGTTAAAGCATTTGTTGGTATTGCCCATAGGACAACATGGTTTTCATCAGCATTGGCCAGAATAACAATACTACCATGTTTTGATGACAGTGAGAATGCATTATTTATTTATTTCAGTCTTCCATTTTGAAGCTTGATGTTAGATTAAATTGATGCCTCAGCATGGTTCTTAGTGTGCAGTGGTTCTTACTTAAAATTTTTGACTATTTTTTTACTGAGGAGAGCTTTGTCTAGAAGACAATGTAAAACACTGCTTTTTTTTTTTTTTAATTCAGAGAAATCTGTTTCTTTGTGGTGGAATGTTTAATATCTGCTTCTGCATGTTAAAATTTACTAAATATGACCAGATTTTCAGGTGGAAAAACAGGCAATCATATTCAAGTTTAGTGGGTTTGAAGGCCACTGGAAATCAGGTGCAAAGTTGATTAATTTTTTTTTTTTTTTAATACTGATTACGTACATTTAACTTTACAGAAGTATTCTCAGGTGGGGGTAGGGTTTATGGGTGTTTTCATTGTTGAATAATTTCTTCTTTTTGAAAGAGTTATCTTTTGTGCCAGGGGCTAGACACGGATTGTGTTCTTTAACAGCTAGTAGAATTTTTAAGGTCAGTGCAAATAGCTCCTATGACTTCTTGATTATATCTAATTTCTAGACTGAATTTTGAAAGCAGGTGAGATCATAGAGTTCAATTAACTTTGTCTATGGCAGTATTACGTTGAACGATTAAACTGGGCTGTGCTTGGAGGGTGGATGTCCAAGAAAAATCCTGGGTGCTGCAGGAAGTGGTTTAACTGATTCCCAAGGTGGCACTCTTTTCCCTGGGTTAGTACTAAAGGAGTGCCCGGACATGGTGCCAGTTACATGTGCCATGAGCCAGACATAGAACTAAACTCCCATCTACCAGACAAAAATCCCTGTACCTTTTACTCTAGAACCACTGCCAGATGTTAATTTGATAATGTCACTGAGGATCTAAACTCTCCCCGTAGGCATGGCTTTTGTATTTACTTTCTAACCTAAATAGTTCTATTTTGTTGCTTGGGTACTGAAATTGCTATGTTCCTCTTGATAGGAGGCTGCACTGAATATAGTCATTTTCTATGTGTGACCTTTAAAACATTTTGAAGTCGTCTGGATGAAAGATGTTATACAAACATAAGGAACATAGGACTGCAATAATCTTTTCTTACTTGGATAAATCTCCTGCTGAAGTTCATTAGAAGCATGAGTAAGGAATACTGAAGAGAACCCTAGCATACTATGTTATAGAGGGAATTGGTAGCAAACTCTATTTAGGTTGCCTAAGAGTTTCCATAACAAAGAAATTCTGTGACCTCTTTGAGAAGTTTTATTGTTTGCAGAAGCCGTTGAAGTTTGGCGAGAGGAAGAGTCCTTAGGCTAAATAAGTGTTTTGATTTCCTTGCCCCATGAAATTGTTTGCGTTTTGCTGAGACTAAATTACTTGAAAAATCATCATTCCCCATCTGTCACCCATATTGTACAGAAAAGTCATTGCTAGAACACGGAAAAAGCCCAGACTGGAGTCAAGTAAAAGCAGCAGTGGCAACGATGCTGTGCTGAAAACCTATAAGGGAATTATTTTGCTCCTGGGGAGGTTATAATGGGGTTGCTGAATTTGGTCTGACTCTCACAATTACCACTTTGTCAAAAGAAAGTTGCTTCCATTAGCAAGCTACCATTTCTTTTCTTTCTTTCCTTCTGCTCTTCATGGCACCATCTGAATCAGGAGTATATTAATAGTGGTTAACCTTCAAGAATTGGGCTGGATCCTTAGACAGACCTTATTTCAGCATCTATTTGCTCCTGGTTTGTCTGTTCTTCAATAGATGTTTGGATTTTGCTATTCTTGCCAGCTAACACCATTAGTCACTGTAATTTAAATGTGTTGTGAACCTAAAGATTAAGAGTTTCAGTGTTGCTGGGAAGAAGTACACAAGAGGACTGGGATTCCCTCTACAGGAATGTATGCTTCCTAGTCTCCTCTGCTTTCTGGGACGCTGCTGCATTACTGCCCTGTTGTCACCTCTCTGCTTGGACTTCCTAAGAAGCATTATTAATGCTCTTGTTATTCAGTGAGCTATAGCATCCAGATTTAAAATTACTGTCACTTTGCTTTCCTTCATGTGGTTTTTATGCATGTGGTCTGAGCTCTAGTTGCAGGATATTCTTTTCTCAATGCTATGATAAACCACTTCTCCTTTCAGTGTGAATGATGAGCATCCGGGGAAGTGTAGTGAGAACTACAGGAGGAACTGCAAACACTGACTTTTTAAATTTTGAAATGCTTGGAATGATACTCTGTGTAAATAAAGGAAAAAAGAGGGGCAGGGACATATGATTATTTTCCCCTTTTCAGAGTTGATAGAATTCCGTGATTTTAAAATTATGGAAAAGGGACATTTTCACTAAAAGTTTTGTCTTAGCTGGTAACAGGGGATGATTTTTTGTACAGAATGTATTTTATGCTTGTTATGGTTGTAATTTTTAGGGCCTCTTTCATTACTTTCTTTGAATTCTCTAAAAACTTAATCTTGCCTATAAGTTTGGGTCTTAGTGCACACTATTTGAATCCATATTAATTTTCTTTTGGCAAAATGAAAGGAGGCATAATAAAAGAGATGAGACAGGTGCAAGTGACTTCTGTGAAGTTTTGCTTGGGTTTAGATTTTTTTTTTTTTTTTAGGGATTCCTATTTGATACACATATCGAGTGAGCTACTATATGCAATATCATTTATAAAATAACCTCTGAAATTTGTTGCCAGAATGAGAAAGTCATCTTAAGTCAGAATGAATTTTTGTGGATTTGGGATCTATGCCTCTTAACATCCTATACTGCCAAAGTAGAGACATGTATAACTAGCTGAATGGGGGCATGGCTTCCTTGTCCTGTGATCTGTTGATCTTCATTGCTGAATTACTCCTTTTCTCCCAGCATAAGGTATGAAAAGACAACTTTAAATCATACCAGTGTGAGGTATAAGGAACTGGGATGCAATCTTTGTGCGTTTCCTTGGTATTTGGTCTGTGCTCCTTGACTGTGCCTGAGAGGCTGGCAAGCTAATATGTGCATGATTTTATAAGCATGTCTGATAATCCTGTAAATATGAGATATAGGTCTCTATTTGGAACTGTCATGAGTTTGTTTTATGCTTTGAGAAGCATAAATAAAGTATTTAATTTTTTAACTTGGATATCAAGGTCATTTTTCTTCAGAAAACGTGCAATTTGTTTAGTCATGTACCATCTGGATGTTTATAAGCACAAATCAGTTATATTTAATCAAATCTGGTATTTGTGTTTCTGTTGAAATGCAGTACTGCTGAGGACAGAGTTGGTACTTCTGTATAGGTGGTTTAAAATGTCTGTTTTACAATAGCTTGTTAAGGACTCTTCTGCCTTCCACTATGCAGCCTCTGTGTGTGCACGTGTGTGTGTGTCGGGGGAAGGCTGTAAAGAAGAAAAAGAGAAAGAATTACTTGTCATGCTGATTTCACAAATACATTACTGAATCAAGCTTAACAGACTGAAGAGCTGTTCGCTACTTGTGGTAGTTTGGAGAAGGAAATATTTGCAGGAATTAAGTGAGTAGGAAAGTCATATATAATCCACATTTTACCAAACTCTATATTAGAAGTTTTGTGTTTTAGTGTCAATATTAAATTATAACAAAGAGTAAGAATAAATAGTTCTCTTTTGCTCTGTAGGTAGCCACGGGGTAATCCAGTCATTCTGGACTTCCAGTCTTATTTTTAAAAGGAGTTTTTAGAATTGTTAGGAAACTTATTTAGGAGTTCCCTGAAAAAATATAGTGAAACTTAAGATTTTGCACACATCGACTTGACCAGCACACCCAGGTCCTATTCCACTGAGCAGCTTTCCAGCCACTCTTTCCCCAACCTGTACCTCTGCATGGGGTTGGTGTGACCCAAATGCTGGACTCAGCACTTTGCTGTGTTGAACCTCATACAGTTGTCCTCAGCCCACCAATGCAGCCTGTCCAGATCCCCCTGCAGAGCCTTCCTACCCTCCAGCAGATCAACACTCCCACCCAGCTTGGTGTCACCTGCAAACCGATTGAGGGTGCACTTGATCCTCTGGTCCAGGTAATCAGTGAAGATATTAAACAGGACAGGCTCCAGTACTGAGTCCTTGGAAACATCATTAGTGATCACTCACCACCTGGGTGTAACTCCATTCACCACCACTCTCAGGGCCTGGCCATCTAGCCAGTTTTTTTACTTATTACCTGTCGATACCCTGGGAAGCCAGTTTCTCCTGGAGAATGCTGTGAGAGACAGTGTCAAAAGCTTCACTAAAGTCTGGGCAGACAACATCTGCAGCCTTTCTCTCTTCCACTAAGCAGGTCACTTTGTTGTAGAATGAAATCAGTATGTCAGGCAGGACCAGCCTTTCCTAAAGCCTTGCTGGCTGGGCCTGATCCCCTGGTTTTCCTGTAACCTGGTGTGTGATGGCACTTGGTATGATCTGCTCCATGGCCTTCCCTGGCACTGAAGTCAGGCTGACAGACCTCTACTTCCCTGGTGTTATATCATTAGTTATATTGGCCAGAAATTTTAGTTACTTGGCCATCTCTGTATATATACACAACTTATGCAATTAAAAGAAACAAACATGGAGCAGAAAGAAACCTATTGCTTTCTATAAACATTCTCTTTCCCCCTCCTATGGTAACTAATGATATCAGAGCTGCTGAACAGGAAGAACTGCTTAGCCCTCTGTTTCCAAGATCTCAGATCTGATCATGGATTTAGGAGATATGCTCTCTAGAAGGCCAATTTTATTAATAGTACTGCAGGATCAGAGAAAGGTTCTGTCAGCAAAATAGATTAGCATTTGTTTTCCGCTGTTAGAAAGCAGTAAAAGCTCTGAATTTCTTTCGTGTTCATTATAGGGTTGGGTGTAAAGGCTGATATGTCTCATTTGTCTTATTGTCCTAGGAACTCAGGATGGAAAAGGTCTTCCAGTGATTTGGACTCTCTCCTACTTTGAAAGAGGATCAGTAAAGCTGGGCAACTTCTAACATTATCTTTATTCTAACAGATCTCCAGCGAAGGGAACTATAACCTCTTTAGACAGGTTATTTATAGTGCTTTTACCCTTACTGTTTTCCAAGATATCTAACCTTTGTGTTCAATGAGATAGGTTGATTTGTATTCCCCCTTCTCCCTTTAGTGCATTACCTACTACATTTGTAGTTCTTTGGTTATTGGCTTTTGGTTTTCATATTCACCCATTTTCCCTTTGTAAGTCTTCATATAAAGAAGAAAATTTCAGCCGTCTTTTCTTAAAGGTAGAAGTTTTCTTAAATCATGATTCTTTATATCATGATTCTTTATTCCTGAGTATTCAGTTGACACATTTGTTTCTTACAGTAGTAGCCCAGAATGAGGACATACCTTCAGCTGAGTAATTCCTAGTGTATGGTTTAGTGGGACTGTGGCTTTCTAGAATTCTGCTAAACTATGATGTCTGATGTTCATACTTCCCTGAATTAGGATTTTCCTTTGTGCGATAGTATCATGATGTTAACTTATCCATGCCTTGTAATCTACTTGATCCAGTACAGTCTAGTGTCCTTTTGTATGCCATTGTTACTTAAGCAGGGCTTTCTTTTTCATGCTATCATGAGGCCTGCACTGCTTTGTGCTTTCGTTCTTGGAATTCCTAATTTTGATTTTTGAGTCATCTTCACTCAGGGTGGTCTTGTCAAATAGTTTCAGCTTGATGCTTGTTCTATTCTTTGTATTATTCCTTTGTCCAAAGCATGTTTAAGAATATTAAATAGCATGCCTGTAGAACCTGACTATAAAAACTATGCTGTATGTGTAAATGTCTCTGAGGCTTGTTGCTGAGAACTGTTAAACAAGCAACCCCAAATTTGAGTTTCGTTCTGAAACTTTGTGTTCATCATAGTTTAGCATAAGTGAGAGGATGTATTTTTGACTGTGCTGCAAGTAAGACTTGGAATGTGTATTCCTTTTCTCCTAGTTAGTAGGACTATCAGTCCATTAAAGAAAGGAACTAGACTGTGACAAGCCAATTAACTTTATCCTTGAATGCTCCCAATTCTTAAATAATTTCATTCTAGTATCTTTCTGAAATTTGAGTTAGGATGAGTCATCTACTCTACTCTTACCTGTGTTTTTATTTGCCTATCTTGGGATTTCTTTTTTTTTTTCCCCTTCTACAGTACTTGATGACTTCTTCCATTTTCATGTAGTTCTCTAAACACTTGATTCTGAGGGTAAATTTCATTACAGGCTGTTAACTGCCATCATTAACATTCAGTAACCCAGTCTATTTCTTATTCTCACTTGTACTCACACTCCCTTGTTTAATTTGGTTATGTGGAATTAAACTTTTGTGTGGGTACTGAAGCAAGGAAGCCTTTATACCATCTGGTACTTGCTTCCTTTCCATATTTGATAGTGGATATACTTCTTTCTATTTTCATGGTTAAGTACTTTCCTTTGGGGCATAAGAAGTGTGTGTTTTGATGTGTTTAGCTTTGGGGGTTTCTTGGGAGGTTTTTGTGTTTGTTTGGTTAGGCTGCTTTGGTTTTTTTAATTTTTGTTGTTGTTTTTGTTGGGTGTTTTTGTGGAAAAGTCATCTTTGTTTTTAGTGCCACCAATGGTATTCTTGCTCCATGTGTCTTCTCTAGGGAAAATTATCTGTTCTAGACTAAAAGCTACTGGGATTTGAATGAACACCTACGATAAGATGAACTATATTAAAAGAGAAGTCTAGTTGGTGAGAAGAAAGCTCTTGTATCACCTGTAGAGTGATGAGAAGTTGCATTTTCTGTCCCATGACTTTTTATAGCAATTTTTCCTTGATAGTTGTGACAGCCCACTATGGCTGTTCCTAATTAAAACTTGATTAAGTGTCTGTACTTTTCATCTTGAAAGTCGGGTTAGGACAGTATGCTTTGCAGAAAATCTTCTTGGAGTATCAAATCATGTCTTGTTGGCTTATACAGTGAGCTACAAAATACTTTTAAGTAGGTTAGAATAAAATATTAAGTGTTCAATTTTTACACTTTCATGCAGTGAAATAGCATATCCTGGTTTAAGCAAGACATAGAGATCTTGAGAATTATCTCTTCCCTCTGAAGTGCTTTCCACTGGTGTGTGGTACACTGATGTGAAGCAGGCTTGAACTTTGAGAGTTCAGCTGCAGAATGTTGTTGCTAGGCTTTTGGCTGGCAGATTTTTCATCAGAAGTCTGGAAGAAGACAAGACCTTGATGTCTGCTACAAGTTTTTTCTTGTTTTCTTAGGAGTTGAGTGGTGGGGAGGAAATGAGCAATTGAAAGTTTTCCCGTTCTGATTTACTGGAGATTTGGGACTTACCTTTAAACTTTTCCATAAAGCTTGCATGTGCTTTCCCTGAACTGTACAGTTCAAATCACAGTGCCTAGCAGAAAAAAATGTGTGAATGAGTGGGGGCTTGAAAATTCACAATGAAAACAAAGTTCCTAACTTTAATAGCTAAAAAAAATTGGTTGGCACATGCAGTGAAAGGAAGTTGTTTCTTACAGATGTCATTGAAATCTGTGTTTAGGGTCATGCACTAGAAGTTCTATAACTGAATAAGAGGGGTAAAAGAGAAGGTCAGGACTGATTCTGTGGCATCTTTTAAGCTTAATATGCATTCTGCTGAAGAATGTTATGGAGACTTGACTTTTTAGGCAAAAGTCTTTTCCCCTACTTAAGGTGAGCATCTTTGTGGGGCTGGCTTTGAATGCAAGAAGTTTCTAGATTGCTGCAACCTTCTGGGAAGATGACACTTGCGGTGCAGAACAAATAAGATACATGAGAAGCAAGTTCTTTCCTATTTGATCACAAAACCAGCTGTGCCAAGTATTGACCCTGTTCAGTGCAACAGTGAACACTGATGTGCTGCATCAGTGTGAACCTTGTGTTCTGCATCTGCTTTTTTGCATAGGTGTAAGAGGCATCACAGTTTCTGCAGGAAGGGGACAGAGGAGCAGCCTGGAGGATCCAATCCTTTGTGGGATTGGCAGTCAGAAGAGGTCACTTCCCCATGAATCACAAGGATCTAGGGGTCTAAAAGAATGTAACCACTGCTTTCTCTGTAGAGTCCCAAATACTGCTTCCTCAGGGGAAGTTGGTAAGGAAACTGAACTTCCTAACCACTGCTCATATGGAGCACAGTGTCAATGCCGAGCATTGATGAACCATAGTCTGTGGCACATGGGAAAGAATCCTAACAACAGTGTTCAGAAGGTTGGAAACTTAACTGGTTGTTGGAGAAGTAACATTTGGTGGCTGTTTTGAAAAGTATCCATGAAGATGAACTTTGTCTTTCTAAAGGTCCTGGTACATATATTTCTTCTTTGGGCAGGTTGTTGTGCACTGGGCCAGTTGTCTTCAGGAGACTTGCTGGCCTCATCTGTTAAATGTCATCTGGAAAATAGGGCATTCCCTTTAAGGGAATGATTAAATAGGGACACTGCCTCAAGGGGTAGTTTTCTGCACATTTTTACTGTGACTGATAAAACCATATGGGTCTTGTGAGTCTATTCTAATTGAATCAGCTTTTATTGAAAGACAAAATTGCTAGAAATGCACTGAATGGATGAATTCCAAGTAAATGATTCATACTGTAGAACAGTTAGGAATATGAAAGCACAAATCAGAGCTGGCTGAAAGTTAGAATTCAAATATGCATAGGATGTGTAGAAATTGCATTGTTACCCTGCAATATGCAGATGGAGCTATATTATGTTTTCCCATACAGACTACTAGCTCCATTGTTTGCACTGTCATAATTACACAGTTGTATAATTTGTGGAGGCAGTGTAATGTACTCTTAACACTCTAGGATATGACAGAAGTAATGGTAATGAGAAAAAATAATTTTGGATAGCAGCGTAAATTGTTGAAGATGCGTTTAATCATGAACTGCTTCAATGTAGAAATAAAGACTAGTTTCTCACAAGATGGCTTTGTGTGGTGATTAGTGTGAGCATATTCATGTGACATGGCAAGCTAAATGTAGTTTAATCTGATAGTTTTTATTCTATGAATAGCTTAATACAGTACTGATGACTGGGGGAGGGTGAGCTGATCTGTGTCAGAACCCAAAGACTGCTTCTCCTGGTAGTGATTTAATTTAATTGCTAGCAACTTATACTTGCATTATGAGAACCACTAATAGGAAATATCTTTTACTTTTCATAATGGGACTTCAACTGCTAAAAATCAGGAGTGACATCATTACATGAGCTGCTCACTTCTGTATAGAACACAGTTTGGAAGATTTAACTGGCCACAGCATTTGCAATACTACTTAGTATACACTGTGTTCCTGAGGGTTTCCCATTTGCTTTAAATAATATTGATGTGCTTTTGCAGAAATAAATCTTTTTTTTGTTACTAGGAGGTAAGTTGTGGCCTACTTACACTAGATCACAAAACCCAGCAATAGTAATGGAACAAATGTTTGTGTTGGGTTTATAGCAAAGTTAAAAAAGCACCTTCTTTGTTCTGGAATATTGTTTGGCAGAACCTAGAAGCTCTTGTTGTGCAAGATGCTGCAGAAAGACATTGTGGAGTAGATATGATAGTAAAAAGATAAATGTAAGTTTAGAAAGCAAATTTTGCTTATATATCAAATCTAGAAAGATATGTTGTTAGTTGAAAAATTGCCTGATAGAAGAAAATAAAGTCTGAAAACATTGTAGCTATTATGCAAATATGTGGAAGGATATATTAAAAGCTGTGCGTTTTGTGTGTAGAAATGCTCAATAAATCTGTCAAATTATTTGGGAATGAGTGTTTTACATTTGATAAAAATAGTCCTCTGCTATTGAAGTTTGAAAAATATTTCATGGTTTTAAATTTTTGCTGTCAAACTAGCACTTGAAAACTTCATTGTCTTGAAGCACAGAGATCAGTAAAAAAGATACTGATGGGGTAAAGATAGGGAATTTTGTTTGTTTGTTTGTTTCTGTGCGGTTAGATTGCACATACTTATACCTTAACAGTACAGATTTGTGCATAAACTGGAATGAATGACCGAAAATGTAACAGCTAAAGTTTTGCCTTCTCCCTTGAAGTTTAGTAAGACTCTGTCACTCCTTATGTGTCAAACTGGCTTTTGACTGTCAGCATTATTACATGAGGACAGTCACTGCAATGGCGTAATGCATGGATGTTTGTCTTGGTTCTAGTCATTCAAGTGTCAGTTTCTTGACTCTTAAGAAATTCTTTTGCATTTGTAAGCCATGATAATAAGTTTATGATATGAAATTAAATTTGGTTCCATTTCTTTTATTTAAAGCTGTGAATACCATTGCAATGTCTATATAAATATAGATCTCAGCCTCCCAACATCTTTCATGAATTCCTAGTCTTGGAAAAAAGAGCAGTCTCTTTGAAGTTAAGCTCTTTGGAAGCAGAGGTTAGCTCAAAGCAAGGAAGACTCCGGCAGCTGTGTCTGTGTTTAATTTTTAGGTGAACGTTTAGGTGAAGTTGCTCATTTTTGTTATCATTAAAACCAATTATAGTGAGAGGGAAAAGACACTCTGGAAGGAGCATAGATGCAAAAATTATTAGGGTCATTGTTACCTTTTTTGCAGGAAGACCTCTGAAAAGGGAGAAAATATGTCTGAGGAAGGGTGAAAGTTAATTACTTGATATTTATATAGTAACTCTTTATCAGTATATGAGAGTAGGGAGAGATAACTATATAAAAAGACCTGGCTAGTGGGTGGGAGGAAAGTTTATTGACTTCTTAATCATTTCTACTTCAACACACTGTTACTTGTTACAGAAACTGAATTTCAAGTATCTTGGTTTTTTTCCTGGAGCCGTTTAGACCTTCTGGTGTCTAAATCTACATCATCGATCCATCATGGAAAAGTCACATTCTAAAGCTGCTGGTTGTAACCTGTCCTGGGATCTGCTGAATGAAAAGTTATCTAAGCTCTGTTACAAAAGTTACAGTTAGAACTTTGCATAATTAATGTCTTTTTGCAAATGCTCACGAAGCGTATCACACTATAATATTGCTACAATACTTAACTATAGCTGTGCCTTGTAAAAGTTCCTGAGATAGATGCCATAAGAATTGCTCAAAACATTCACACCTAAGTGATGGTGTTCTCCTAACAGTATGTGTTACAGGAGTAGTCGTTCCTTAGAAAATCTACCTAAACCCACTTTTTCATATCCTTCACATGTTTACTGTAATATCAGTTTGACTTCCTGTAAATGTCTGCTTGCTTTGAAGATTAGGAACTACCTTTTATTTTTAAATTAATTATTCTAGTTACTGTGTTAAGATATATTTGAGAATGTGGACTGTAGTAGTTAGAGAAATGAGGACATGGTGAAGGAGATTTGAGTAAAGACTAGCTAGAATATGATGATAAAGTAGAAAGTATGCAAAGATAAGCTTTTCTTGAGATTTCAGTAATGACCATGAACTAGAAAAATGAAGATTAGAGTATTACTGTGGATATCAGATTTCTATTAGCTTCTTGAGACATTAATATTTAGGATAGATGTGAGTGGAAAATGATCTTCAAATAAATGATAAGATATTTAAAGCCTGTACGTTTGTACTGCAAAATGATCCAGTCTAGTAATGAGAGAACAGAGTAGGATTTGAGTGATTCAGCTTTGTTCTCAACAAGATTTTAATGCACTTAACTGTATTCTGTTTAGACTTTTAGAGACATGTATGAAACAAACATCAGCAAGACAGGATTTATATTAGGGTTTGGAATGTTAACAAGGCATTTCTAAAATCGTCACTGGATGAGGGAATAGCAAAGGCTGGTGGAGGAGGAATATTAGTATATGATTGAAATTAAAATTCCATTTGAAAAAAACATTGAGTACCTTAACTGAGTAATCTCAGTCAGAGACACTCAGAAGCCACACCGTAGCAGATGGAAAGGAGATGGGCAAGTCGGCAGGGCATGAGAGAGAGGGAAATATCTTCTATTTACAGAATAGAAGATATTACAGGGATCTCTTCTATTTACAGAAGGTTGCTTTTTAAGCAGTTGTCCCTCATAAGTAGTAAATGAAGAGAGAGGTGGGATTCAGGAAAACTTGAGTGGTTATTTAAAGGAGCTGAGTGACTTTCTCTGAAGCCTAGTGAATAGTTCTAGGTATTTTTTTTTTTGCTACAAGCTGACTGACCTTGTTCTGTTATGCTTTGCACAAAGATACTTACTTGGGAATGCCTGAATTTGATTTTAGAGTTTCTACTATGTTATTCAGAACTGTGAGAGGTATTCTGGGTTTAATCCATAACGCATCAGCATACCCTGTGTTTATAATGAAGCTTTTGGAATAAACGCCAAGACTTTCCAAGGAGATACTGTAAAAAAACCTTTATGTGGAACCTGTAAAGGCAGTTGCATTTCTTTTTCATACTGATTCTATTCTTTAGCAGTCAGCTTCACAAGTTTGACCAAAGATGACATACATAAATAGATTATTTACTGCTTGTAAAACCTTTTGGCATTAGCGATTTTGATAATTCTTGTAAAACCCTGCACAGTAAAATTCAGGGGGCTAATTGACTAGACTACTGTTTTCCAAAGAATGAGTTCTGCCATGCCATGCTGGTAGGACAGAACATATTGCAGAAGTGTTGACGAAGATGATGTTCAAAAACATGATGAACTCTACCTAAGTCATGTGCAGTGAGGGCCTTAAAGCAACAAGAAGTAGACTAGAAGATTCGGGAACTTGGATTAACTTAAAAGCTTTTTTTCTGTTCACCTGAGTGGCCTGGAAGGGAAGAATAGTTTGTATTTAAAGAATAATGTGGATTTTTAATTTTTGAGGAAAGGATTCTGTGACCAAGGATGAGACAAAATCAGTGAGGTTTCTGTCCCAGATATTTCTAACCTCTCATTCTTGAGGAATAAATCAGCGGTCTTGAGAAAAAGGTCAGTATCTCCCTGCAGTGAGGAGAAATTTAGATACTTGGTACCACTTAAGGAATAGGACTGCCTTTGAATAAAACCTCTTGAAGTCTCAGAAATTTGGTTTGTTTTGGTGGAGTGTTGTTTTTTTTTTTTTTTTTAAGAAGTGGAAGAACTGACAAACTGAATGTATGAGATATCATGTAGAGATTCTACATAAAAACAGGTGAAGAATTGTGAGGAAGTACCACAGGCTTCGTTTTTCTCAGGAGCTGGTCTTTTCTGGGAATGAAAACATGGTAGGAGATAAGATATTGCTGATCAGTCTGAAAGCTTGAACTGTTTTGATGAATAAACAGTTTGAGATATGTAATAGTTTCCTGTTCTGTTTGATATCATGAGCATCGTGATCGTAGAGATCTTTTCCAACCTCAGTGATTCTTTTATTCTATATTATTACCTGTTTCATTGAATCCTGCTGTCATTCAAAAAGTAACTTCTTAGTACTTGGAAGAGGAACTTGAATCCATGAACCACATCAATACCATGTTGGGCAGCTAGGACATAATATCCTTCTGTAGAAATAGTGTTTCACAGGCAATTTCGTCCTGATGTTTAGGGTGGGACAAGATGAGTATAATTTCATAGGAAACCAGGGATAAGAAGAATTTGAAAATAGAATTGTATCAGCTAGAATTGATAGCTAAGTAGAACTGGACTAAATTATTGCTCTAGTTATTGGAAGAAATGTTTGGCGAGTAAAGTGACCAGAGCTCAATAGCTGACATAAATATCTGGCTTAACATGTGGTATTCTGAAAGTTTTTAGATTCTAAAGCATGTATCACTTGCTTTAGAAAATAGGTAATTTGCCGCTTCAGACCGGATAAGCCTTCAGCAAGGGCTTTTTGTCTGAACTGAGGCTTGGAGGTGGATGGACATGAGAAGAGGAAAGTGAAGGAAAGGATCACATTGAAATGGAAGCTCTGCATGGCATGTCATGTTCTGGTTCCAGATTATCAATTGAAGAACATCTTTCAGCTTGATTGAATGCTAAGGTGACAGCATTTCCTTAATCTAGACCTGTCGTGGGTTGGGGTGGTACACGACATGGTTTCAGGATACCAGCTTGCTTTATTGCAACAGTGTATCTACCTTTATACAGTTCTGGGTGACACATGTACATGCAGCATTGGTTTATCACTATCATAACAACTCATGATTGGACATACAGCCACATGTCTTAACACAATAGGTTAACACTCCTAGCAGGAAACCCCCTCTGTGTTACAGTCCTACTGTCCGTGGTTAACACTCTGCCAGGTGTAAGAAGTTCTATCTTTGGTATTTCAGTTTAAAGAGAGCCCAGAACCAGCTGGGCTCCCCCACATAGACCCATTGTTAAGATTGGGAAATTGTAATTTTAATATTTCTGCAGTAGTAAAATATACAAAGCAAAGGACATAAAGCTTCAGGAAAGAGTGTGTCTTTGAGTAAGTTTCCTGTTCTTCAGAATGTCTGAACCCTGTAAACTGTGCATTATAGATGACAATACACTTTTCCCACAGTAAGTTGAAAAAGTGTATGTATTCAGCACTGGGATTTAATTATAGCATTTAGTTTTTTGCATAGAAAAGCACAGATTATGTTCTGAGATCTGTGGATACTGGGAGGATATTGGTACTGGTTCTGTGTGAATCAATCCGAGTCCAAGATGGCTCACACCAAATCAAAGCTAAGGTGTTGGTTGCTCTGTTGATGTCTCTGTGCAGTGCTTCTCAGCAGTCTTACTTGCTTGGCTGCACTGTTTGCTGCTTGCCAGTCTTATTTGGCTGGCTCTGAGTGTTCAGGAACACTCTGACTGTTCAGGATATGCAGCACCAAAGGGACAAATCTGCTCTGAACCTTGTGTGCAGGGGTGCATCATGCTGACCCAGGACTTTCTTGAGATGTAGGTAGCTTTGGGGTTGATTTATGGAAAAACTGTGCACAGTTGTGCTCTTTTTTCCCAGACAGTAGCAGATGAGCTCTAGAGCTGGTTTGACAGATAAGTAGCTGAGGTCTGTCAGAATTGGAGCTCATACTCTGAGTAGTGCAGGAGGCATTAGTCTGCTTTATAGACTAGGGATGGCTGCAGAAGCAGCATTGTGCAAATGTAGTTGTGCTCTGTATAAATTAAATAAATTCTGCCAGACCCCAAGATGCTTCAGCATTAAGCCAGTTTGTTGTCTGAATGTTTGATGCTCAACTTGGGCCACTGCAAGTTTACTGTACTTCTACTGCATATGTTGATCATTAGTATTGTACATAGGTATTCTTTTATTTCCGTTCTCAAAATGGACCTGCATTCTTGTAATGAAACCAAGTTATTCACTGTATCAAATTAGTCAAAATTCTATCAACATAGATTATTGGTGGTTACCATGCGAAGGAAATTAAGGAAGCATGTCCTGCTGTGAGATGCCCAAAATTACTTATGAGAAGGTATTGTGTTGAGCTCTGCATCACTTGGGGCAAAAGTTCCAGCTATCGTTTGTTATAGTTCATGAGTATTTTTCATCTTTAGGCATGTAAGTTCCTGTGTTACAAAGATTTTTTTTTTTTTATTTTAAGAATGCCAGCAATGAAAACTAGTTCATGCTTTGCAGTATTAAATATTTGTTTCATTTGAGAACATCACCAATGAATGAGTTTCTGCATGCAAAACCTAAAGTAAAGACAAGTTTCTGCAATCTCTGTAAATGTATCTTCTAAACTAGCAGCTAGATCAAATCCTGCAACAAGACTCGAGTTAAAATGGTGACATCCTTATCATTTAGCATTTATGGGAATTGTAGAGAAGATAAAAATTTTATCCTTGTATGTTTGTGTTAATGTCTATTGGCTTTCCTATTAGTTTCCCTAAATTTTTTAAGGAGACTATGGAGTATGTGGGTATTTGTGTGCAACACCTTGAAAACAACATTGGAATTAGAGAATTAGTAAAACGGTAATGGATGAGGTTGGAATAGAAGTGTTGGTAAAGTATGGCTGATGTTAACTTAGAAGAAAGATATATTGTTTGAAAAGGAAAACTAGGTGGTAGAGAAGGAGAGGTGTAATATTTGGAGCTGGAATGTTCTACAGTTGGAAAGAACTGATAGCTCTTATCTTCTGTAATAGTGTATGTCTTTCTTTATTAGGGTTCCCCTTCAAATGACCGAAGTGGCATTACTAGATAAAAATGCAAAGCTCTTAGGGGCTGGCTAATTATATGTATTGTTTTTATAAACATTTCTGCTTGTAGTTCTGAATTGTTCAGTTGGGGTGGTCAGATGGTGGCTCAGTGGTAGAGGCAATAGTGCTTGTAATCTTCAAGCAGAAGATTATAGAACTTCTTTCTAAACACCAGAAAACTCAGGTGCTCTTAAATATGCTTAAAAAGCAAATTACCCTAAGTATATTGATGAAATAAAAGGTAATATTAACACTGTCTGTATATACTTAATCTGTAACAGCCTATCGCAAGAAGTCTGTTACTGGTTTTGAAAACCAATAATTTAAAATGTATTTTGACAAATCATCAAAATCAATTTCCTATTGCAGGATAGTTTCTCTTACTTCTATCTTCTCTGAGAAAGCCTTTTCTATATGAATTCCTTCATGCTTGAATGACATGATTCAGCTACTGCTAAGTCAGGAACAATTCTATCTATCAGGTTAAAGCTTCTGGAGTAGTAAAGATATTTCCTAACTCCTGCAGTGCTTGGCTGCAATTTAGTAGCCTCTTTTGAGTACCTAAAGAAAAAAAAAATTGAATGCTTGAAAGACATTCCTAATGTTGAGAGATATGGATTACTTTTTTCTATTTTTTTTTTTTTTTTTAAATATAAGACATTGAATGCACCATTTAATAAATCTGGAAGTGACAAATCACATAATAAAATTTAGAACATTGATATAACTAATAGCTATAGAAATAATTGACAACCAAAAGCTGGCTGTTTCAATGGAAGGAATAAAATAACTGAGTAGAATCCCTTGTTACAGCAAAACCACATAGAACCTCTTGATTAATTTTTAATAAATTTTCCAAAACATGATTTCTCTGTGCGTTCTTTGTCTTAACTGACTTCTGTACCTTGTTGCAAAGATTTTTTTCAGTCTCACTTGTTTTATGGCATTAAGAGAAGAAGTTCTAAACCTAGGACTTAGAACTAAGCTTAGTTTCCCAGCTGTATCCTAATATAAATTATCTAGTTTACCCTCAAGAACTGAAATTGTTCCAAACTGAGAACTTCTAAAATTATTTGGCCAAGATTTTTTTCCCCTCCACTCTGTTTAACAAGTTTTTATAATCATGGTGTTGTTCACAGTTCTTGGAAACCATTCTGTGTCAAGAAGTTCACTGCTGTCTTAATTCATCAGTAACATGTCAAA
This sequence comes from Empidonax traillii, assembly GCF_003031625.1. Classification (NCBI taxonomy): domain Eukaryota; kingdom Metazoa; phylum Chordata; class Aves; order Passeriformes; family Tyrannidae; genus Empidonax; species Empidonax traillii. Next base: position 173,461 of record NW_020955581.1, read on the forward strand.
TTATTCTCTCAGGTCACTGTGTAGTAATAATGGGATTATCACTTGACTGTCATGAGCAATTGTATCCCTATCTCATGGAATAATCTTCACTTCAAGACAGATCATCAGTTTTGTTTATATATGACAAATATTTTCCACAAAATTATAGCTCATGCATCCATTACACCTTGGTGGTTCTTGGCTTGATTCCTTCAAGAGTGTGAAAATGGTCCTCTAGTTATTACTTCAAAGTTCTATTGTGTTGACAATTTTAATAGTCTTTGCTTTAATTTATTTAATTCATTAAGAACTTGCTGTGAAGGCTCATGAAATCTCAGCTAATTTATATTAACTAACCTTCCCACACTTCATGGATTCTTGTAATTTGTCTTTCACTCTGTAATATGAACTGTTGCAATCGTTACTGAAAATATAACTTGTTAATGGGAGTAGCGTTGATTTCCTCCTTCATCTCTTCACCTAAGCAAGAAGTGCCAGTAGCGAGACCCTGTGGGTTGGGATAAATAAATATGTGTATGAGCTGATAGCTTCTTTTGCTTCAATAACTGTTTTGTATTCTCAGAATGTCACAGTGCATATCGTTTGTGCTTTTTCTATTTTAGAAAACCCAACATCACAACCCAACTAACAAAACTCAAGAGCTTTTCATGGTAAATGTTCTTTTGGAGAAGGAATTTACATATTCAAAGTATTAATAGGACCTTCTTTTTTATATGTCATGACTTGAAATTTCTTAATTTCAAAATGAGAGATTAAATATTTGCATTGGAAAGAGGAAAACATTTCATTTCAAACTAGAATAATTATATTGCAATACAAAACAGAATAAAAATCAAGCCATTTGAAAACAATATTTTGGAAAATGTAAAAATAATAAACTGCTGAAAATCTTTTGCCTGCTTTACTCTTCCCACACTGGTTTTTAATTTGGATGAAAACTTGGAAATGAAGCATGCAGTGTGTATACTGATGGAATGTGGCTGTATGTTTCCATTGCCAGCTCTCAAACTGTGTCTTCTGACAGTTATAACCTACTAATATTAGTGCAGTATATTTTTCTCCAGGGAACGTGAGAAAAAGTGATACACAACAGGATTTATTATTGCCTTCAATTATTTTGTTTGAGCTGAAAACACTTAACTTTTATTCTATAAGGCCAACAGTGGTTTTAGCTCTGACACCTTAAAGATTAGCTTTTTCATTTTTGTGATACGGATTGTCTGTGTCTGTATTGGAGTACGCTCAAAACAGACCCCTTCAGCATTTGAGGGGCCTGGATGTAGATGGTAAAGTATTGACTCTGGGAGCTTTATCTTTTGGAATTCACTCTCTGAGGTCTCTCTCTGGATGTGACAACTGGGAGAAGAGGGCACATCGCAAAGTATTGTCTCTAAATCCTGTAGAGAAATAAAAAATCTACTGATAATGCAATAAGCGAAACAAAGGGCTGTAATACATTTAAATTTTATATGCTATCTTAATGAAGTATTAGCAGCAAGATATGTTTTAACAATATTTCTTTTTATAGTAATTGTTAATGTTAATTACTGAACAGTAGACAATTTGAGACTTGTTAAGTCTAAGCATTAAGCGTGTCTATATATATGTGCACACAGGAAACCTCGACCTGTCTCTCAGCTGGTTGCACAGCAGGTTCCTCAGCAATTCGTGCCCCCTACACAGTCAAAGAAAGAGAAAAAAGACAAAGTAGAAAAGGAAAAAAGTGAAAAGGAAACAAGCAAAAAGAACAGTCATAAGAAAACCAGGTAAAAAGTCTAGAAACTTTTGCAGTATTGGTAAAATGTAATTTACAAATGAAAATAAGAAATGTTCTTTGATTGTACTGCTTTTTAAGTGCTGTGGCAAACAATAAGGCTAAATGTTGGTGTGTGAAGTTTCATTGGTTTAGGATGTCTATAAAATGGGAAGAAGACCTGCAGTATGTAATTATGGCCAGAAGATGGAGGTCAGCTGAAAAGTGAAAAAAACCTTTTTAATTATTAAAGGTTATTAAAGGTATCCTTTAAAGGGTTACAAAGTATTTCTCACACCATACAAAACTGTTGATAGGCAAATTGATGATATTAATCTCTGGTAAAGAGAGGAGATGGGAGTGACTAATTTTCATACAAAATAGTGGTTGGGAGAGAGAGACAACCAGTACCGGACTGCAGATGAGTGGGAAAGTAACTTGATTATTGATAGCCTTGCAGAACCCTTTAGCTTTGAAGGGCTCAACTAGGTTATAAATTAATGAGACAGAATAAGGCATGTATATTACCTAGTGATAAAAATCTCTGTGCAGCATCTGGGATGCTGAAGGAAACCTTGGACTCTAGAACTGAAAACATGAATTATTACAGTACAAATAAGCTGTTGTAAAAGCCTTGATCTTGCTGCAAGACCAGGTGGAAGGAAGGTTCAAACTACTAAACAAAAACAGCAGGTTTAACCCCTAATTCATCACAAATTAAGCATAAAGTTATTGTGGCAATAATGGTGTACCAAAAATCTGAGAAGTATGTAAGACAGGTGGTCTAAGCAAATGTGGGAGGAACTATTGTTTTTTGGGTTGGTTGGGTTTGTTTTGTTTTGTTTTGTTTGTTTGTTTTTTGGTGGTTTTTTTGAGGGGGGGAAGAACTCCAAAGTAGCCCAGCCAGGAAATATCCATTGGCATTAGTTATGCAGAGAAGTAGTAGATGCTTTTCTTGTGCCTGAAATAAGATCATTAAGGTTGGAATCAGGTAGAGACTGAGAGTCAAGAGAGAGCAGTCATTTAGAAAGTCATGGTTAGGATTAAGGACACTGAGATGTTCTTCCATTTTCTTCTTTTTTTTAAATAGTCAAATTTACAAAATTTACGAGCTTACTTCATGCAGCTGAAATACATTATTTATGAAGCATTTGATGTTAGTGTAGTGAGTTTTAGTTAAGCTAATTGAAAGTTATAAATTGAAATATTGATTGCTAAATTGCAATAATACAGAAAAAATGCAAAAGTGAGATAGGAAAAGAGTAAGGACATTTGAAAAATAACTAAAATAAAATCTTGAACTGAAATACCAATACTGTCTTGCATTAAGAATTGCTAATTTATTAATGCCTAATTTTTCCAAGAATGGTTTCACTAGGTAGGATAGTAAGTTAAGAATGTTTGATTGGTTTAAACAGATTTCTTCAGTATCCTTTGGGAAAAGGATCTCTTTTTCTTTTTGCCTTAAAATACATTTATTATTGCTGTAAACAATCATAAGAATCTGCATGCACACTCAATATGATTAATAAGCTCCAGGCCTGGCACTTACACAGGTTGATAATGCTGAATGTCTCCATTCCCACATTACAGAGCAGCAGATTTTCAGTTTTCTCTGAAATTCTTCAGTCATACTGCTTCAGCCTCGGAGGAACAAGATGTCAAAGCCTGTCTCAATTCTAGTGGAGGAAAGGCATGAGTTGTTTCAGCTGAAGTTGAATGGGATCCAATTCTACTTCAGACTAAGTCAGATGAGAGGGCAAGGCTTAGCGCTTTGCTGTGAGCACACCTGCAAACGTGACGTCATTTTATTGCAGCTTGAGCTAGTGATAGCTGTGGAGTCAGTTAAACGCGTTGAGTGAGATGTTCATAACCACTTTGTGAATTCAGCTTTCTGGTCACAGTTTTTCATAGTGATCAAGGGAAAGTACTAAGTTGAAAGTACTTTTCTATTGTCACTAGCCAAAAAGATGATGGCAAAATTGAAGTGTTTTTTGGTCCTTTTTGTTAGGAAATATCAAACAGTTGAAAGATTATATGAAGATAATTACCATATCAACACTGTGTGTAATACTCATCGCTGTGCATAATTTGAATCACAGCGTATGCCAGAAATACCAGAGTTATATATACTGTGAACACAAAGTCCAGTTTAAATAGTGGTAGTCCTAGTGAGGTTTTGAAATGAGGTAACACCTGCTGCAAGTTAACACCATCTGTGCTGTTGAATTTAAAAGACAGATACCAACATCTTTATTATTGAACATAATTTTCAACTTAAAATTGTTGCGTAAGGCTGCTGCAGAGATAGAGGTTTCACTGGATCAAATTTGTAACTTCCTATAGTCACAATAAAGACTTGATCTTTAAAAGTAAAAACCTTCACATGTGCAATATATCCATATTGCTACACAGTGACATTATTCATAATGTCAAATTTAAATAATTTTAGGTAGTAATGTGTTCTATTCAACTATTTCAATGTAAAACATACTAGTAAACACCATTAATACTTGTGGTACATTGTTTTCTTATGTATTAGATGTTGCACAAAGCAGTCTTATATACATGTTTGTTCTCCAGAGCTCCTAAAAAGTAGGAGGGAGACAAGATAATAAGGTGGTGTGTGTGCTTTTAATATGATTATTTGCTTTATTTAGGCCAAGGTTGAAAAATGTGGATCGAAGTAGCGCTCAGCATTTGGAAGTTACCGTTGGAGATCTGACAGTCATAATTACAGACTTTAAGGAGAAAACTAAGTCACCACCTGCTTCCAGTGCTGCTTCTGCAGATCAACACAGTCAGAGTGGTTCTAGCTCTGACAACACAGAGAGGGGAATGTCCAGGTCATCTTCACCCCGAGGAGAAGCATCATCACTGAATGGAGAATCTCATTAAAGTTTATTTCCTCCAGTTTTAGTCTCTTCTCTTCAGAACATACAAATACATAACTTCTGTCAGCTGTTACCACATTTTCATGACAGATTATTCATGCATAATTGGTATATTGACTGGAACATAATTTCTACAGCTAAAAAAAAAAGAAAAGGAAGAAGTGCAGTGATAGAAACAATAATGACATGAAGCTGAGTGAGGGGAGGTTTAGGTTAGATGTCAGGAAAAGATTTTTCCCCCAAAGGGTGCACTGGAACAGGCTCCCCAGGGAAGTGGTCACTGCGCCAAACCTGTTTGAGTTCAAGAAGCGTTTGGACAATGCTCTCAGGCACATGGTGTGGTTCTTGGGGTGTCCTGTGCAGGGCCGGAGTTGGACTCGATGATCCATGTGGGTCCCTTCCAATTCAGCACATTCTATGATTCTGTAATAATTTAAATGCAATCTACAAATGCTTATAGAGCATTTTCAGAACAACTTTTTAATCTTCATGTGTAAGGGTGCCATGAAAATGTGGTTTGAATGTTCATTATGCAGTGTTATTGGTATGTCCATTTTCACTTTTAGTTTAATGAATTCCAACACAACTCTTGGGAGTCTCCTCTATTGGCATGTACTGAATTTAAATTTTTATAACATGGTTCAAGCTGCCTAAATATGTATTATTTGAGAATTGTGAAACATAGTTATATGTATGCAAGTCAAAGATCAACTTAATCAACTATTGCTGCAACAGAATTTTCATATAATTATCTTCTTAAAAACACCTGCTGGTACTTGGTGTGGTTCAATAGGAAAAATGTTATTAAAGAAAACATTTGTATGAATTTTTGCCAATGTTTGACACATTTTACTAGATTACTGTTACTGAATTATGTTGATGGTTTTACCAATATTTTTTGACACTTAAAACACTTATTGTAATGTTTACAAGCAAAATAGAAAACACATTCTAAGTATTGATTAGTCAACCTTGCAATTCAGGTAAAGTACTGCACTGTCGCTGTACACTGGTATTCTGTGTTGTGTAACAAATACTGAACCTCAGATGATGACGCATTTGGCAAAAACTAACGTTTGGAAATATGAAAGTTTGGAAAAGCTTTAAAAATAACAGAACTGCAGTTCTTGTTTCTGCTTAGTGCTGTTTCCTTGCCCCAAATTTTTCTAGTGTCATATAGTGACTTATTTCATTACAGGAATATCAGATGTTGCACAAGAATGAGAAAACAACAATATTATTTTTTTGTTCCTGAATCAACTTCTTTAATATTGATTTGGCCTATTAGAATATATTATGTCATAAATCATATGGAAAAAAGCTCAGTATCCATCCTGCTTTATGGCATAAACTGTCAACATTTACGCACTTAGCAATATGCTGATACAGAGCAGAATTATTTACAATCCCATCTGGTATTATGTAACGTTACCAATAAAATATTTTTGTGAATACAGATTTTGCATTTTTGTTTACAACCAATAAGTGTTTTGATATATACATACAATTCATATATAGATTTTAAATTATAGATTCTGGTTCAGTACAAAAGTCCATTTACCTCCTTTTAGGGAGATAGTGCACTTACATTCCTGTGAACCTCTTCTTTTTCATTCAAAGTACATACATTTTAAAGCCCATGTAAAAGTTGGATGGACCTTCTTGGTAGTGAATCCAGCCCCAGATTGTTACCAACATATGATATGTCTTCTTAACAGCTTAAAACAATGGATTTTTGTAGCCCCTGACAATTGTGATGTTTGGTGGTTTCTTGTAGTAATGTATTTTTCTGTTTTTAATGCAGTACTTCTTCAGGCACAATGGTACTGTTCTATTTTGTAAGATGCTAGTTGTGAAATACAGTTAGTTGCATAAAATGAGAGTCTGATGTGATATCTGAGAACATACATACCTCATTCCTTGGTGTTGCTGTTTAAACTTTTTAGACATCAAATGTTAATTATAGGCTATTTCAGATGGATAAACTACTGACCTGTTTATTATGTATTCTGCTTTATCTTACTAAATAGGATGTCTGTTCATTGCTGTTACCTGGCCAACTCTTAGTATCTGTAAAACAATGCTTTTTAAGGTTCTTAAATGTTTTGGGGGCTGGGCTGGTGTTCGGAATAACATACACTAGTTTTTAAAAGAGAAATACATGCTTCTCAACTTTATTTTTTTATTTTTAGGTGGGACTATACTGATGTAATGGATTACAAAAGAGCTGAAACTCTTTAAAGTAAGCAGTGTAAGGATAGCAAATCTCATTGGAAGAAGTTTTATGAAATGTGTTTCTAATTTAAAATGTAATGAACGCTAACACATTTCAGAATTCCTTGCAAACAAATAATAATCTATTATCAGGAATTCACTAAATGGGAAATGTATTTTCAATTAAGTTTATATGAACACACCACCCAGCGCTCCCCTACGAGAGGACTCTCTCTTCAGAAATAAGTAGCCATTTGGTTTGGAAGGAAGGATGGAGTGGATTTTACTATGATTCAACTGTCTCTAGAGAATAATCTCAAAAATGTGGTACAAGTATGGTTATAATCAAAAAGAATAAAGAAGAGCTGTTCTTTATGGAACAAGACATTGAAAAGCAATTTCTAACTACAGATACAACACAAATCAGCTAGGATCTAGAAAACTGTGGTGGTTTTAACCGAACTATTAGGTTGCCAGCATTTCATTGCAATGATGCTTGTTTTAGCATTAAGCAAAGTTAAGTTAATTTTTGCCTGTTGGTGATTAAAGGAATATGACAATACTGACAGCAGAGTAGACAAATCCTAAGTAAAATATGGCATATGATTCTGTTATAGTGTTATAATTTAAATGAACTTCACTTTCATAATTTTTAAATAATTTTGACGTGTAGTAATATTAAGTCCTTTTTCTAACTGTAAATATATTTAAAAGCATCTTTACTCCATTTATAAAAAGTGAAAATTTAATGTTGTAATGTGTTTTGATTAGCTATTTTTCTCTGTGATTGCGCTCTGCATAAACTGTTATTTGTTAAATCTATATATGCACCAGTCTTAAACAGCCATACATCCTGGATTGTTCATGAAATGGTGGCCCAACAAAGACAAGTGTGATAGTGTTCCATGTAAATGAGTTCCTTTATGTGTTGATTGTCTTGTTTCCGAAAGGAAAAGGGGGGGGAAATGGGGGAAAATGGAGTATAAATAGTTCACTGATAAAGTGTACAGTAATTCAGTCTCTTATCTTCCTAACTTTGCCATTAATATAATTATATTAATTATAAGGAAAAGAATGAATACAGTTGAGACTGATTTTTTTTTTCATGAATTTAAGTTCTACTCAGTAGCAGGTTCAATTATACCATATAAAAATCTTGATTCCAACAGAGGCAATAGTAATAAATAGATGACATTTAAAAATTTAAAGTTCTTGATAATAGTAGTCTTGATATTAATACCATGACTGATGTATTAACCTATTATATGTTTATCTAGATATTTGATGTTTTGGAGCATAGATTGTAAAATCTCAAAAAAGGTTTGATTTTATAATTTGTGCACTTTACTTTTTTTAAATAATATGAATAGCACATTTTCAAGTAGCCATGTGAGAGAGAGTACTTTCTAGAATTTGTTTCTACCGGTTCACTATAGTGTTTAGACAGGTCTTCTAAACTTCACATCTTGTATCTTAGATTCTTTACTTTTTCTCTTTCCTGTCTCAAAAGCCGGACAGTTTCCCAAATTATGCTGATTGATTTTACTTTGTTATACAGGATGGATTTGTTATGGAACTGTCTATTGTGTACTTTTTGTGTACATTGGGGTTCTTTAACTGTATCTGTTTTCTTTCTGTCACATGCCTTTATTTGATTCTTCTCCCTACTAGGGAGTCTGTTCAAACATCTGAAACTGTATGGAAATAGAAAGGCATCTAAATTTAATTTCTCCGAAGGCAACAGCAAGTGCTATACTGGTAGTAAATATGGCCTGTGTTTACTCAGGAATAAGATAGGTAACACAATGCTGGTTTTGGCTAGTGGACCAGTCAGTCAAATATGGCATTTTGCAAATGCGTACTTTTATCTTAACGTTAAGATTTGGGTGTGCTGGAAATACAGTTTGAGATTTGAAAGGTTTTGCTAACCTGAAATTGTGCCCCAACATATGCCAAAGCTGTCTCAGTTTGAAAGGTTGTAACTTCCCAAGCTAGCAGAAACTGTATGGTAAAATCAGTCAAACTGAGGAAGCTCAGGTGTTTTTCTTTTGTGCTGTCCAAGTTTTATCAAGATGAGAAACTGTTAAAAAAACACTTAAAAGATTTGTCTAAGACAATAATCTTGGACTGAGCTTAGTTTGACATCTTTTAAGTTTAAAACCCACGTTTTAACAGGAATTAACAGGATTTAACCACTAAATTAAAATTGAGAAAATACTTCACAAGTTAATTAAAAGTCAGTGCTTTATAGAAATCATTGTAACTTCCTGTCTAGAATGGAGTAAATGGTGCAACAGCAATGGATAGCTGCACACTTGCTAGAAAATGCTGTTATCCAACAGCAAGTGATGTTTACATGACTTTCCCAAGAATTCTGCTGTAGATGAGGCCTAGGAGTCCAGGTGTGTCCCCCTGCCTAAACTGTATCTTTGGATTCAAACAGTGAAAAAAAAATGCAGCAAACAAATAGTTTCAGATCCTGTAGACTTAATAATGCAGGAGCTGTTTACACCCTCTATTTAACTGTATTGGTGAAAATTCATTAAAACAAACCTCCACTGTATATTACGTAATCACTCACAGGTATTTGATCCTGATCTTGCCCCTTTTATTGTGGGAGACAGATAAGAGTTATCAGAATGAACTTGCTCTGTCTACTGACAGAGGGGATTTTAAAAGCAGTTTAATGGGCACAGGAAGTTTTAGGTGTACTTTTAAGGAGTTAAACATGGAAGATGAAGAGCAAAAGCATATTCCATAGCTCCTAATGAATATTACTAAGAATGATCACAAAAGGTTGCTGTCCCATTTTGGGTTTTGTAAAAGACAAAATGGTGATATTATCTAATGACTCTCATATGTCTAAAAGGAAAATCACCACCAGGAAAATATTGTTCAGTAAAAATAGTTTAAAAAATAGTTCTGAAATGTTAATTATTTTGTAGAAATTATGGCATATCTTGGCAGAGGGAAGAATATTTGAGCAAGAAACCCTTCAGGACTACATTTTCAGGACCTAGGCCACCTGGAAAAGTGTAGTATTTAATTACACTGTTCTCTGTTGTTTAACAAAGTTGTACATTAACCCCAGCTGCCAAATAAGTACTACACAGCTGTTTTCTTACTTGCCCCTGGTGCGAGGGGGGAGAGAATTCGAAGAGTAAAAGTGCGAAAACTCATGGGTTGAGATAAAAACAGTTTAACAGTAAAGTTGAAGCTGCACACACAAGGAAAACAAAAGTAATTCATTCGCCGCTTCCCATGGGCAGGCAGGTGTTCAGCTACCCCCAGGAAAGCAGGGCTCTGTCACACATGATGGTGATGGGGGAAGATAAATGCCATCACTCTGAATGTCACCTGCTTTCTCCTTTCTCCAGCTTTATATGGTGATCATGACACCATATGGTCAGGGATCCCAGTGGTCATTTGGTGTCAGCTGTCCTATCTGTGTCCCTGTGCACCCCCAGCCTTCTCAGTGGTGCATTGGTATGAGAAGCAGAAAAGGCCTTGACTCTGTAAGATCTGCTGAGCAATACCTAAAGCATCACTGTGTTATCAACACTGTTTCCAGCACAAATCCAAAACACAGCCCCGTACCAGCTACTGTGATGAAAATTAACTGTATCCCAGCCAAAACCAGCACATCTGTGTATAAATATTGATCTTGGTCAAAGCAAAGTGAACATGCCCCCTTAAACTTTTAAGATTTTAAGAAATGTGGCTGTAGACCAATGAAGCAGTAGTTTACAACAGAGTTACTGAGGAGACAGCTGAGGAAGAGACTATTGGTGTAATTTTTGACAACCTGCTAACCATGCACACCCAATTTTCTTCTTCTGTATGAAGAAGCAAAAGTATACAAAAGGAGGAAATAAATGTAACCTGGGCTAATGAAATGTGGCTCTTTACATCCTTCCCAAGCTCACTAGTTTCTACAAAGTACAAATTGAATTTGGTTCAAAGATATTCCCAGGTCTTTGTCGCTAAAAAAAAAGATGGAGTTGTTCAACCACAATCTGTTGGTTAAGACAAGTACGTGGTCAGGCCCATTCTACTTTCTGAATACCCACTTCGGGAACACAGATCTAATTTGCTGTTTATATGTATCTAATACATACTTACCATCTATGAATAATCTATTTCAAGCTGATCCTTCTTTGCACAGAATAAATAAAAATGCTTCAATGTCAAGCCCAGTTCCTGATGGCATAGATCTCAGAAAGAAAATCTGCTATCTGACTGATCATCTCTTACTGTAACAGCCTCCAGCTATGAATTAATCTAGGCAAGGGAAATCTCCTCAGGTTATGTGTATTTATTGAGTATCACTATTTCCAGCTCTGAAGGAAACACATTCTGATTCCTTCCTCTTCCCCCCCCCCTTTTTTTTTTTAAGTACATCTATAGCATAAGTGGATGCAGTGAGTTTGAAATAATTTATTATACCTGCTTTTGTAAGTGGGGAATTTGACGGCTGTTCCCAGTTCTTCAGCTATATTCTGGTTTCTGTAAGACCAATAATGGTATGTGAAGCTTAGAGGTCATCATCAATTTTGTCACCATTGTCTTTGTTTCTATATAACTGACTTAGTGAACAGTACTATCGAGCACTCTGGCTAAGGTAGCTGGCATTCTGGGATGCCAATTACCTGCATTTCTGTAAATGATCTGATTCTGTGCTGGGAGACTTCCAGACATGAAAAAATAAGCAAAATGCTTTCCAAGTGATGCAGGCATAATGTTGCCAAGTAACTTGCAGTACCTGGAGGCTTTTTGAAAAGTCTGAGAAAATGTGCTCAGTCCCCACTAGAGAAGGTCTGAGGAGAATGCACAAATACTGTGTGCTTTCTCAGCTTTCATACAGGAATTCTAACTAACCAGCTTCTGTTTCTAAAATGTCAAAGACCTTCAAAAACGCTCAGTCCAACAAAAAGACAGAGGATAAGGAGGGGTGGAGGAAGAACAAAGAATATGTATTTTCAGAATAATCCCTAGAAGAGCCATATATAATGGCTTCTTTGTCTATTTGGTATTCTTTTTTCTGTGTACTGTATTAGAAGTAGGCAGCATTACACACTTCTTAGAGGTGTGTCTTGCTTTACACCTGTTGGCTTGAAACCTGTTGGTTCAGTGACTTTTGGCCTAAAGATAGATGTAGGGGTTTGTGAATTGTATAGTAAATACCATGAACATTTCACTCTTGGATACAGGTCATTTATTGAAAGGGCGGAAGTTTTGATTAAAGAGCTAGTCAGGAACAAAACAAATTCCTCTTGTACAATTAGCCAGTAAACAATTTTAAAGGGTCTAATTCCTGGACTTCTAGAAAAAAAAGGATAGCTTTATGTTGCAAGGGTGATAGGAAGCCAAACTAGAATGGATGTGGCTTCTGAAGAGTGGCTGGTAGTTCATTTGGCTGTTTTCAGTGATTATTCCACACCTTACCCCGTTAATCTTGCAGTTTGTTAGAGCATCCTCACAAACAAATCAAGACTACCAACAGTACTGTCAGATGCTCTTAAAATTTGCTAAGTGCCTTACACAGAGCATCGCTGAGGCAATGGTTTGATTGCAAGAAAGTTTGATAAAAGATTTACTCCTCTGTAAAGGTTATCAGTTGTAACCAAGGTGATGTTCCTGGTTATAATACACTAGAGTCTTACATTTTATTGGTAATACAAGTAGTTAATAAGAAACAGTCCAGAAATTTCTGAGGCTTTCAATTTGTAAAACACACATTTTCTGAAGGAGATTTTTTTTTTTCTCTAGTCAGCAATGATAGTCTACTGAAACATCACAGAAGTGAATAAAATTTGTGAGTATTTTTGGATGCTTTCACATTTCTCAGTTTCTCTATCAAAGACAATATTACCATTCACGGGAAGGGGTACATAAGTTGGTTTTGTTCATAGGGTTTATGTTAATCCAATGGTAGTTTTTTAAGGATTTTGTTGTTAGAAAAAGGGCTTGTTATTTGGAAAATAAAAATCTTACCTGCCAGGTGTCTTCCCCAAAAGGAGTAAGTGCCTTTTCTGTTCTGACTCTTAGAAGTGTTTACTTTGTCAGATTGAATCTGAATGTCCTGGATAAACCAACTATTAAGTATTGAGTGTTACCAATGGCTTGAAATCCTTTCACTGGAATGAGACAGAATGTAAGCCACTTGAATTACTTTGAGACCTGATGTTATCAGAATTTTTACAACTGCTATAAGTAGTATACTTCTAAGAACAATGTAACTTTACAGGAACTTGATAGGAAATAAATATTTATTAAAAGAAGTACATAAATAAATATTTATTTACCAATTTAAGTAAGAGAAAATGTTACACCATGGGGGCAACAGTCTTGCTGTTAGCAGTCCTGACTACTTAGTGGAAAGTAAAACTAAGGCCCTGGACTCTAACTATAAGAAAATGTGTGGTTTTTGGTGAGAGATTGGGACTGACAATCTTATGTCCATCTTCTAATAAAGTAATTCTTCCTACCTATGTTTTTACCAATTCTCAAGCAGAAAAGAAAGCATGAGCAGATATCAGTAAGGGGCCCTCTGGTTTAATTGGTGCTGCTTCCTATCTCTAGAAGATTTTTTTTAATTTTTTTTTTTAAACTTTGCTCAGGACTGGTACAGCTGAAAGTATATTTTCCCTTCATTCTTAAGCCTAGACTTTGAATGGAGTTTCTCTGAGACACTTTTGTAGTGAAATCGTATTCCCTACAAACATTGAAGACAAAAATAAACATCTCCGTGAACAAAAGATTGTGTGTGTTTGTAATTTTTTTAATATATACAAATTTATTATAAAAAATCTAAAGGTAGTATATTGGTTTACACTTAAAAGGTCTCAATGTAGCAGTCTGAAAGTACAGTTTGCATCATGAGATGCTCTAAATTTTCTGTCTGATAAACTATGTTCAATTCCAGTTAAGCCTTCCTTTAAATAAAGACAACAATGCATTGCATTTAGTCAAGTGTGTAGGAACCCATTGGGACACTGCCTTCAACTGACTTCTTCCTACCTCAGTTCAAAGACATTATTAAGAATTTAAAATGCTGAAAGCTTGGCAGGAAGGCTGAGGGGAAACACCTGGAAATAAAGAAACAGCAGGAATCTCGGTACAAAGATAATTTTTTTCTGTATTAAATGTTAAACAATTAATGGTAATGGACTTGTTTAAAAATTAACACTGCTAGAGTTATTTCACATTGATGACATACAGTTGATTTCAGATCAGCATCAAAAGATGTGTTTGATGCCTAGAATAGTGACACATATTGAAATGCCTTCCCCAGGAATAAGTTAATACTTCTTGCCTGTGAATTTATCAAATCTGATAAGAAAGTATTTTTGGTGAAAGCTACGGTGGGTGCACTATATTGAAATCTTGACTGGCAGTGGTGATGATTAGAGTGTGCTATGATAAATAAAATGGTAAATAAAGCTATTAAATTGTTCAGAATCCATCTCTGAATATGTTATTTGTACTGTCTAGGAGGAGTTGCAAAAAATATAAGTGGGCAGTTTGAGGATGAAGAGGAGACTTGGGGAATTTGATCTCAAAATGCCAAGAGGCCTCTATTAATTTATTGGCAGAGATAATTAATTACCTCTTTTGGCTATGATGGAAGTTGAGATATTCCTGGGAGTACCGCTTCTGGGGCAAGAAATTTTGGAAGTATCCACACTTGCAAATTAAAGTAACGACTGAGGTAAGAAACTTTGTAAGAAACAGCTACTCTGTTACTAAAGCAGGTTATAAAACTGTGGTCTGCGTGGATTTTCTCAGTTTATCTTCAAGCTACGCACAGTTCCTGTGTTCAGTTACCTGAATTGTCATTTGTGTCACTTTGCAGCATGAGACAGAGGTTCTACAAGGCATTCTTAAAAGAAGCTCGTTCCCTTGTAAGGATTGTCAGAGTTTTGCATTTGTGCAGCCGGTAACTCCAGTGTTGGCCATGAGTGTGGGAATTCATCCCCGCTCCAGGGATGCAGTGTGTGAGGCTGATACCTCCTCAGGTGGAGAATGCTTTTAATGTCACCCTGCTAGTGTTGGGCACAGATCCCAAAGTGCAAGCAGCAAGCGTTAGGAGACTGTTGACATAATTATCAAGTTTGGTACTAGCAGAAACCCTGCCTAAATTGTCATCAGATACCAGAATGAGGCTATTGTCACTAGTTAAAGGGGTCTAATTTAGTCTTACTCATCAATTTTATAAGAACAGAAGAGATTCAAAAGAGGAGAGCAAGTTGTAAAGCCCTTTATCACCTTTATATTAATTTCTTTCCACAGGCTGACTGCTCCCCTAAGTACTCCCATGAACTTCAGGAATGACCAAGGCTGTTAACCAAGCATAATGATGCTGGTACCTTAGGCAGTTGTCTGATGTGGCTGTTCAATTCAGTTTTTAAAGAAGTAATCAGTACAAAAGACAATATTAGTGTCTTATCTTTTCTTCCTTATAATTCAAGCACTAAATGCTTTAAACAGTTGCTGTATTTGGTTACTCTGATCTGTTTGGTTTTTGGTTTTTTGTTTTTGTTTTTGTTTTTGTTTTTGTTTTTAATTTTTTTTAAATTTTAATTTTTTTTATTTAGCAATTATAGAACTAAAGCAACCCTTAGAGAAAATTATGTAGCAAGTACATGCTACTCATGTTGAACTTGTCATCAACTACCAGTTAAGAGACAAGGATTTTATGCACAAGTCCAAGTATATGACATCAATGCAATTTCCTCATCCACCAAGACTGTGAGCCCATTGCAGAGGGCCACCAAGTTTGTCAGGCATGTAAAGCCATGTTAGCTGTCACCAATCACCTCATTATAGCCATGCTTGGAGAATTTTAGGTGACTTAAAGAAACAAAAGCCCTACACTGAGAATCCTCTTTGGACTGATGTTCCGGAGCTCCATATTTAGAAATATTACAGAAGAAAAGAGCTTGACAAACAAATGCAGAAAAAGAGATAAGGAGAAAATTCTCTTTGTGCTCCTAGAAAGTATTCATTCTGCTTGTTAATGTAGTAAACCACTAAATACTGTGTAAGCCTACATATATAGATATGTTTGGTTATTTGTTTATTTAGGGCATAATAACTTATTCACAGAGGATCCATTAAATAAATTTTGAAGTGATGTTTTTCTATTGAAGAAATAATTGATTCATATTAGAAGAAACTAGGAAATTTGCAAAGTATCATACCCCTTCCCAAAGAGCTTACAATGCAGTTTGCTTAATTTTGTGTACAAATGTCCTGATGTGTTTTTCTTATTCCTGTCCTAAACCTGAAAAATTTTATCAATATTTTTATACATTGGAGGCATTTCTATACATTGGGAAATCTGAAGAGTAGATGCAATAAGAATGGAAGGCAGTTGTACCAAACTATGTCTTTCTCTTGAAAAGTATCAGGGAGGAAAAAAACCAGTGATATCTGGCAGCAACAGAAAAGGGTCATTGTCCCAAGAAGTCCAATGATACCATATGTACAACACGTGGCAACAAAGCAGTTTCTCCTTAATTACCCAACCTCACAATCTATCATAGCCGAGTGTTGATGCTGCAGCTTGTATGAAAGGGCACATGAACATCAAAGAAAGTGTTGCTGCCCTTGAAAAACCCTTAACTGGTCTGCACATGAGGCAGCATTGACACAAAGAGGTCAGCACAAAATCTTATTGCTCTGCCAACTTAACTAATAGTTTAACTTCCTGAAAGAACAAAAACAGGGGGAAGGATACAAATGCATCTGATTAGGACTGGGTTTTTTAATTAAGTTGATCTGATTTGTATCTTGATCTAATGACTTGTTAGAATCTTGTTTTCCTCTTCTGGCACAGAGTAACTGCTCTTCTGACCCTTGAACACACTTGCAGAAGTATAAGATGCTGATTCTCTTAAAAATTTATTTTCTAACTACTTATTTAACACCAGTAGTTTAATAAGATTGCTGTTTTCTGAATTTCAGCTAATTTCTGAACATAGTAAATAGAATTGAATTCTAAATATACAAAAGTTACCATGGCTAAATAACTAAATTCCAGTAAAGAAAGAATTTAAAGATTTAAAATTGTTATTAAAAGGAGAGAATCTTGCACCTGATTATACCTCTTCATGTTTTAAGTTTACTAAAGACTAGCAAACGTTATAGCTTAATATATTACATATTGTTAATTAACTATTCATGGTGAGTAATAAAGATACATAATTATTAATCTTTAAAGAATTTATAGGTGGCATGATGTAATATGATGGTGGTTTTTTCTCAGTGATACTGCCTAGGTATGGCATTTCAGTCACTTTTACTTCTCTTCTTTACTCAGATGGCTGAGTTTGTAGTGAGAAGCATCTTTATCACACCAGCTGATTAAATGGACAGATTTTGCAGTGTGAAAAAACTGTGTTTTATGTTTAAATGTTTAAATGCAAGTTTAGCTTGCATTTATGTTTATGTTTAAATGCAAGTTTAGCTGTTTTTTGCTTCCCAATAGCATCACAGAGCTTAAAAAAAGATACTAACTTTCTCTCTGACCTTACCTTAGTTATATTTTTAGAGCACTGCAGATACATTCCCACTGATTAATTATTAATGTATTATTGGACAGCACTGAATGAAGAGAGTCCTGTAAATTTCTATTTTGGTGATGACATGATTGATAATAGTAATTTAAAAATTCTCCCTGTGTTACCTCTCTTTAGCACTCCTTATTTCTTCTTTTCTCATCCAAGAGTATACTTTCTTCTTCTGAAGCATGAGAGCATTATTGCTGCCCATCTGCCACATTCATTCTTGGTGCCTTTGTAAGACCTTTCAAACCTCAGTTTCTCTGGCTAGAACACTCTTCCATAAAAAGGGCAAGTATCACACCTCAGTATGGACTAGCTGGTCTCTGCTTTTAAGCTTGCTATCAGTAAATACTCAGTTGTATCTCTCCATTCTGACTCTCTGTGTAACTCATTCCCTACCATATGGAGTTGGTAGTGTATGTAAGGGGCTGTGAAGTGGGACAGTGCACAAATTCATAACACAGGTCAGCAGGTAGATACGCAGGTAGATGGCCTTCTGCTTTCCCCCTTCTTTTAAGCACAGCCAAGAGCAGCAGTAAAACTATGGCTGAGGTTTTATGGGCATTCCCATTTGAGATTCACCCTTAGACCACAGAATCTATAACAGAACTATTTTTTTATGCTTTATTTGTTGGCATTTTTCTTAAAATTCAGGGTCCTAAATTCATGCAGTTAAATGGGGATATCATCACTTATTTTAAAAAAGGGTATTTCCAGTCCACAGAGAAAATGTGAGCCAAATGCACTGTGAGGACAAAGAAGGAAGCAGAATTATTCCAAACTTGTAATTTTTTTTAAACCTGAAAGCTGAGGGAGCAGCATTGAGTGGTGACTTTAAAATACTTACCTTGGTGATGGTGTAGGCTAGTTAAGCTACTAGGTCTTTGCTCAGTGGTCTGGGCCAGTGAGGAGGGATCCACTACTGTTTTGGATTCTGCTGAAACCCAAGCAATATTCCCCTGGTCTAGCAGGATATACAGCTATTATTTGTTCTGCCACTTCCCAGAGCTGAATCTTGTTATCCATAAGCATGACTTGGTGAGCCAAAATAACCCTCTGTTTGCTAGTGACCACAAACAAATCCTGCAAGCTCAGTTCACCAAACTGCTCCAGCTCAGCATCCTCCTAGCCCAGCAGCACCCACCTGCTCCCTGGGCCAGAGTACTGTGCATCACCTGTGTGCCGAGGCCAGAGGAGGGAAGAGCACTGGAGTCCAAAGTGATTTGCATGCTCTGATTGTTTCTGTACAAGGAAAAAGGACACCTGTGTAACTACAGCTGCCTAAGGAATGAGAAGGAATAACAGAATTACAGAGTGGGTCAGATTGGAAGGCACCGCAGTGGGTCCTGTGGTCCAACCTCCCTGCTCAAGTAGGGTCATCCTAAAGCACATGGCACAGGATTGTGTCCAGACGGTTCTTGAATACCCCCAATGAGGGAGACTCCACAACCTCTCTGGGCAACCCGTTTCAGTGTGCAGTCTCCTGCATGGTAAATAAGTTCTTCCTCATATTCAGATGGAACTTCCCGTGCATCAGTTTCTGCCCATAGTCTCTCGTCCTATTTTGGCACCACTAAGAAGAGCCTGGCTCCATCCTCTTGGCATGCTCCCTTTACCTACTGTACTTATAGAGTATCCTTGTGGAGAGGCAACCCTGAAGCTTTTGCACGGGAAAATCGGAGTTATTGAAACAGAAACATTTAGCATAGGGGGAAAGAGTGTCATTTTGAGGGGACTTTTGGTACGTCAGCGCTGCCGCTGTTTCTGTCGAGGACGTTTCTTCTCTCGCCCAGGGACGTGTTCCGGAGACCTGCACGGGACGAGCCCGGACTGAGCGCGGGGCTGCGGGGGAAGAGGAGGACCTGTGCCATTGTTTTCCTCTCGGGACAACTGAACCGTGGCCGCCACGCCGGCCTCGCCCCTCGGCCCGCCCGGCCCCGCCCCCGCCGGCCCCGCCCCGCCCCCCGCGCGCTGCCGCCGCGCCCGTCGCGCTCGCGCTGCCGGAGGAGCCGCGGCCCGCGCGGCGCTGCCGGGGCCGGGCCGGGCCGGGCGGAGGATGCGGCGATTCGCGCGGGTGGCGCTGCTGTGCCTGGGCTGCGGCGTCTGCTCGCTGCTCTACGGCCTCAGCCAGCTCGCCCTCTCGCTGGAGCAGGAGCCCGGCGGCGGCGGCCGGGAGTGGCAGGCCCGAGACCCCGCCGCGCCCGGCCCCCGCCGGCAGGCGGGGAGCGCGGTTGGGGACGAGGCGGGGGCCGGAAGGTACCGGGCGCGGGGGCTGGGGCCGGGCGGGGGAGGCGCGGGCGGTGGTTCCCCCCGCATTCCTGCGGGGCGGGCCGGGAGACGGGAGCGCCGGGCGGAGCGGGGTCGCGGCGCCCCCGGCTGTCCGGGGCCGGGCCTGGGAGGCGCTCTGGCGGGGCGGGCGGCGGTGTCTCCGTGCCCTCCCTCCCCGCGAGACAGACGCCGGAGAACAGCGGATGGAGAAGCCTGGAACAGACCAGGGAAACTTTCCGAAGTGGCGTTGCCGGCGGCCAATGCCGCCCCCGTGCGCGTCCCCGCCGCTCAGAGCCCGTCCCTGGCCGCTACTGGTGGGACAGGGCGGGAGGGTGCGTTTCCTTTTTCCAAGCGAAGACAATCTCAGGGTGTTTCTTCAGCTCTGAAACTTGGTAACTATAGGGATAGCAAATATAACTTCATTGAAACAGAACTTTTTATGGGATACCTTGATAGAGTCAGTCTTCTCACACAGACTAGCGAGTTCAGTTTTGCAGTTAAAGGAGTGTAAATCTAAGCATTTCACACTCTGCAGAACCACGTTGTTCTGTTCTCTGCCTCTTATCGCCAGAAATTTTTATGTGGTCAAAAGGTGAGTAAGATTATGGAATGAAAATTACTAGTTTTCCTTTAGGTTATATTTTCATAATGATCACCAGTGGCAATGGGAATCCTAATGCCAGGAAAAGAGAAGCGACAAGGAATCTGTTACTGAAGCTGGAGGAGAAATTCGGGCAGGCCTTTCTGGGCCAGCCTACCTTTAGCTCTGCTTAGATTCTAAAGCAGTTTAAAACAATGTGCATTTGATTGTTTGGATGGTCACTGCTTTCTAATGCTGCACAAGCTCTGGCGCCCCCCACTACTTATACTTCTTGTGCTTGACTGAGCACACAAATGAGTTGAACTGGCATGTTGACCTGCCTGAAAACCACCCAATTTTTGGCTAGCTCAGTGCTTTGAATTGCCTCATCACGTAATTATGAAAGTGTCAGTGCTGGTGCAAAGGAATGATGAAGGACGATAGGATGGCAAGCACTTAATAATCCTAAAACACTATGAAACAGCATTCTTAAATACCGGGGTGGCGTCAGCTGAAATGCGAAACCCAGCTTTTGACTGGTGTAACTACTTCAGAGAATTTTTTTTCCCCATGCTTTTACTTTATTTCAAATTAATACAGATTATGACTTGAAAAAATCGTGAAGATGATTGTTCCTCATTTCTAGTTCATGATTAAAAACCCATTGTGAACAGTTGAAATCTACTGGTTCTAAGGAACACTAACTGAAATAAAAAAGTTACCTTTGACAGTTTTGTATAAGATTTTATTGGTTTAATAAATCAGTTTTAGTAGAAATACAAGGAAAAAACGTGTATGATATTTGTTTTGCTAAGGAAAACATGCAGTTTACACGAAGAAAGCTTTAAGTTGAGAAAAGATGATAATCTCAATATTTTTACTAAACATTGAAATACCTTCAGGTGCATCATGCTCCTGGTTAACAAAAGAAGAACCAAGTTCATTTTAAAAGCTATAGTGTTTCAGTATTTGTACCAAAGTGCAGTTTTTAAATCAAAGATATGAGTGGGGAAGAACCCCAACAATGTGCAAGAAACTTCTTGCTGCAGTGATGTCAGGTGAGATATAAATCTGCCCTGTGTTGCAAAGTAGACGAGTTTTACAAACTGAGAAAGTTCTTTTCTTAAGGTCTCAAGCGCCACAAATAATTCCTGTGTATAGTATCATGGGGGTATATCTCCTTGCAAAATGACTGTCTGTTGTCACCTTTGTGGGATTTCTTTACCTGTAGACTGCTGTCAGACTGAAGGCTCAGGAAGTACCCTGCTGTAAGTTACTGAAACATGCTGTTTGTGCAAACAGTGTGTGCAAAATCTAGTTGAGAGTCAGTCCCTTAGAACAGTCCCTAAAAGGCTTTTGTTTAAGGAAAAATTCTGTCCTATGGCAGTTAAGAAATACCCCACTGAATATTCCCATAGATGCATGTTTCATTTATTCTAAAGTATTAAGCTGCATTACATTCACTTGTGTAAGTGATACATGCGCATCTTAGTGAATGTATTGGTGTCTTTCATCGAATAGAATCATAGAATCATAAAATCATCAAGTCCAACCCTTGATCCACTTTTTTTTTTTTAGTACTTCAGCTGTCTCTTCAGTGGAGAGAGAGCACAATGGCCATATGGCTGTTATATGCCCACTTCTGACTGTCTTGTGATTGTGTAATATTCTGAAGGGTCCATAACGTTATAGAAAAAATTGTGTTCAGATAACCTTCTAATCTTTCTTAAAGTTTAATGTTTTATATGCATTAATAGTAACTTTCATAAATGGTTTTCTTCAGCTGTTTTCTTGGACAGCTTTAAAATACACTTCAGCAAAGCAAGTCTAACTATCATCTGAAGGCATTTATGCACTCAGCAGTGTTTTGCTTTTCTCTTTAGCCAAGAAGGGTTTTCTTTTTCTGAATAATCTGGTTTAGTATATCCCATAAGGGCAGAAAGAACTTGATCATGCTCTGGGATGGAGGATAGGGAAGTTGAATTTTCTGTCCATTTTCAGAACATGCAAACATGAAAACTGCAAGCTTTGAATCAGGCTTTGGAATACCACACCTGGAATAGTTTAGCAATAGTGAAGACATATTTAAGTAGAAAATAATTGAAAAGGAAGTACCACGTTGAAACTAGAATTACAGGTTGAGGCACGATCCTCCAATAAACATAATAATTCAGGGGAACTTGTTGAGTAATCAGTTTAGTAAGGAGCTGTTTGTTTAAAACCCTAATCTAGCCTGAGGAACAAGAGGACTGAAAACTAAAGGCTTATATCTTGAAACTTGGTATAAACGATTGAAAAACATTTTAAGAATCTAATAACAAATTAAGTTTGGGGGTTAGCTGTCCAATGAAGGTAAATTGTCCTATTGATTATTCATTCTATTGAGAAAAGTAGTAATGAATAGTCAGTACTGTCATAAATAATAGCTAATTGAGCAGTGGATCTGAACTTGAAAAGAATGAAAGCATATTGACATTTCTACTTCCAGAAAGTACAAAATCAATCAAAAGGCAGTATATGTAGTCAACCTTTTTTTCATTGCTATTATGATTTATGGATGAAGAAGGTGGCTGAGAAAAAAAAAAGAAATATAAATAAAAAAAAACAACCAAAGTGCATAAATATGTACTTGCTACAATATGTTATTAAATAGTGCTGTAATCTGCTGTCTGTGGAATATCCTTTCAAGTCAGTCTTTTTCCACATGCTTTCAGATGAGTTAATTAGCAGATTGAGAAGTGAACCTTCAGTTAATTTTATCAATATTACCACTTCAGTTAGGCAGATAATGTTCATCTATTCAGGGCCAAAAAAGTGCTATTGCAATGGCAAGTCTGAGAAATAGAGAACGGATCAATCTGTTGTCACTTCTGTGATGTTAACGAGGTCAATGAGTTTGACTCTATTAAAATGAAACATTTTTTCATTGTGCTGTAATTTAGCATTTTTGCAGCTGGCCGCACTGTTTTGTGGTGTGTTACACAGATATCTGACTGTGTCAGTCTCTCACTCTCTTAACTATCCAGAAAAGGGCAGAGTTAAATGTATTATAGTGCATGGAAAAGTATAGAAAGTATATCCACGAGCTTAGTAGAGGAGAGTGGCTGTGACAGGTAGTTGGTTCTTTCCTTGGCCTGTGCACAGCTGGTTTTGTCTGTATCAGAGCTTAACCAGCAGTTTCACCAGTCTGCTTCTCAGCTGTTCTTGTGTCTTGAGAAATTGGTCCAGATGCTGTCTAAGAATTTCAAACTTTGAGTTTAACTTCAAATCAGTCAGTGTTTCATCCTTTTAAGTTGAAAATTCATTTAAAAAATCTGCTGAATTTTTCAAGCAGTTGACTAGCAAATGTTATTTTACATAGAAATATTATAAATTAATTAAACATTATTGAGATTTTTCCAGTTAAAAAGTTTGGCATGTGTCAGACATCTAACATTGCTTTTACTGTCTCCTGTGTAATAAAGCCATTGCCTCCATGACAAAATATGTCATGACAAATTTGTGATATTGCTGCAAATGTTCAGGAAAAGCTATTGAGAAGAATCAGAAATTCTCAGTGTATTTGGGAATTGCATCGAGCATTTCATCCTACCAGATTTTTATTCCTTAGTGATTATGAATGGGAAGGAACTAAAAAATGCTGCTTTCCTGTTTTGCTGCATGTTGTGGCTTACGCCACAACAAAGACAGCAGGAAAGATACCAGTCTGTCTCTCTTGATTGATTCATGCAGTTGATCAGATCTGGGCTGCTAATGCAATGCTGACAAGAACATAGTCATGGCTGCAACCCTCACCATTGAGACATTCTGCTAAATTTGCTGTGAAGTTACAGTGGTATAAAAGATGCCATATGGATTGAAAAGTATTCTTTAAACTATGATCTCCATTAGGAGATTACCACTGATGATTGTGGAACTCCTTATGGTTAAAACTTTACTCACCTGAGCACAGGGCCTTAATTTTCATGACTGCTACTTGTGCATTGCTGTGTATTTTGCACAATAATTTTAAATTGTCCTTTAATTCTGAAAAGTTTTCAAATCACAATACAGAAACCTATGTGTGCAGTAGTAAAATTTTTGCTATCCAGTGATGTTGAAGCTAAAGTACCTGATAAAGGCAGTTATGAAACACCTTGTTGCTTAAAGGAGAGATACGTCGAATTGGCAAACAGATCACTGAGAATGCTTGTCTGTCACACCAGTGATTTTTGAAACTTCATATTTTTCATTTTTATATTTTTGACAATGGTGGGTGTTAGGAGTTGTCCACCTCGGTAGAGTGATGGAGGCAAGGCTGCTGCATTTCTTTGTTCCTGGCTCCAACCTGCTGAGCATTTATTCCTAATGGGAACATATGCTCTTAGTGCATACACACATGGCTGGTCACAGAGATCAGTGCAGAGAAAACAGCACTTATACAAGACAAGTCCTGATCCTGTTCCCTTCTCTGGCTGATCATGGTGAAAGGCTTTGGTGAAAACTATATTAATGTGTTTAATGTGGATCACTCCAGTAACTGGTCTTAGACACTCGGTCTATCCAGGAACTGCCTCCTGGTCCTCTCATTTCCTCTGTTGCTAGCTTGGGTGTGCAAACCCATGAGCCTTGCAGCCCCAATTCAGTTGCTGGTACTTACACCCTCTTGGATGTGCACACACATATACAGATGAATACACTATGGATCTTTCCAGTTACTGGCCTTAACCTTGTGGCAGCTGGC
The DNA here is from genome assembly GCF_003031625.1 of Empidonax traillii. Lineage (NCBI taxonomy): Eukaryota > Metazoa > Chordata > Aves > Passeriformes > Tyrannidae > Empidonax > Empidonax traillii. The sequence continues at coordinate 198,461 of NW_020955581.1, forward strand.
CACAGGATTGCCTCATATAAAGGGGTCTCTCAGATAGCTGGCCCTGACCTATAGCCTTAAAGTTAGCCGACCCTCGAACCCCAGGTGGCTGGCTTAGGCCTTCTGGTGCTTCCAGTAGCCATCCCTCAGACCCTAATCTCTTGTGGCTGAGTAAGAGAGAGGTTCTTTCAGTAGCTCAGACCCTCTGTTCTCTGCAGAGCCTGGCCCAGTCTTATGGCCTGTCTGACATCTGTCTCCCAAGCCTCTTGCTCTACTAGGAGGCTAGTCTGGTTGCTACTGGATACATGCACCAGCATGCACACACCTACGTGCTATGTGCAGACATGTTTCTCCGGTTCCGGCACTGCAGGCTTGTGGGCCCCTATGATCTGTGGCTACCTCTTCATTTGCGGGCACTTTGACTTGTGTACATGCACATGGAACAGAGCCACTCCTGTCACCCAGGAAAACAGAAATTAAGTTTAATAAGGAGACTGGTGATCAGCCACACAACACGGCCCATCATATTGACTGGCAACCTGTTCACATGTGACTAGACCCTCTTATTTTCTCACTGTTTTTTGCTTCTCATTCCTCCCTAGTCCACCTTGATTCCACAGTGAGAGCCCCACCCCTGCAGGCAGTAGTCCCATTAGACAGTCGGTGAGGTACTCTTGAAAGTCTTTCTGGTTGTCTCATGTGGTGGAACTTCTGCCCGGTTCATGGGCTCCCTGCTCCCCTGAATTGGGTCTGGTTCACGGTGCTCCATGTGCCTGGGTTAGATTGCTGTGTTTCACCTGACATTATTTTCTTTCTCTTTGTGGAGATTGGCATTTAATCCTGTAACTATAATAGATGTGAGCAAAATATCCCTCCCTAGTGCTGAAGGTGACCATTCCTGTCTGACTAGTAACCTTGCTGAAGTAACAATGAATGTGCCTGTTTGATGAACAGATACAATGCATCTCCCTGGCTTTGTAAAGCAATTGTTTGTAGTTTATGCTTTCCTCAGATTTTATTACAAATAAAAAATTATCTTCATGAGTGGCATTTGGAATGATCCTATTGTGAATAACAAGAAGAAAATGCCGTCCATTTGTATGCTATCCTTTGTATGCAAAAACCTATGGTCAATTGAGAGAGACTTCTGTTGAAAGGAAAATAGTCTTAGTCTAACATGAAGTAAATTACAAACATACATATCTTAGTAACGTTTTAGTCTTAAATGTGAAATTTATGACTCAAATCCCACTCTGATAATCTTATTGTTGTGCTGAATGGAACATTGGAGAGGCCAAACGTGTCAGAGAAATGACTTAGGTGTTACTTCAAACTTTTCTCTTGCCTTGGTAGTTTGGGTAGAATAATAGCTCAAGACAGCTAAGAAAACTGTTGTTGACACCTGGAAGAGGAATCCCCTGTAGTAATAAGATGACAATAATCTTCCAAACCAGAAAACTCTTTTTGAGAGATTGTCTGTTAATTTATTCTACTAGTAGTGAGAAACGGTACTTCAAAAAGGTCCACAGTAGAGATTGTGAAGATTGTTCTTCGTATAAGTGCAAGGTCCTAATGTGCCTTGAAGTTTTTAAAAAAACTTCAAAACCCACAAAGATTGATACAAGAAAGAATCTAGCAGAGTGGTTGTATACCACTGTGGTTTTATACCATTCACTTTGGTAAAGACAAGTGCAGATATCTTAGTCTATTTTCATTTCTTTTTACCTGGTTATTTTTTTGTGGAAAGCATTCTTAAGCCATGACATAAAATTACTTGAAAAAATCTAACTACAGAATACAAGGATTTCCTGTGATCTCTACCAAAGAACTGCATCACCACCACCCACACTGGCACATAATGAGGCTTTGTGAAACTGTGTTTATCAAGTTGTTTTTCTCAAGTGTTATAAAAAGAAGAAATTACACAGCTTGCCATTTTCTGATGCTATCTTGATCTATTATTTGCAAAACACTGACCTTTACAGATTCCAGGTGACACTACCACGATGGTGCTGATTCATTTCAAACCTACAAAATTGACTTCTAGAAGAGATCTGAGCTATAGTCCTTAAATATCTTTTCATCAGCAGCTTTTGTGTTGGTTTTCTTCTTGCACATGTCTTTCATTCACAGATATTAACTTTCAAAGGAGAATAAGCACTATTGGCTTTGTGTCACCAGAGCAGAGAGCAGAGAAGGTCACACATCCTATCCCTTGCTTTACAGTATTCTGCTTGCTCATTGCAGATCTTCAATCTTGATGCTGATTTTCTCACCAGAACTTTTGACAATATGCTATTTCTATTTTTAAATATTTCCTGTATTGCTGTTGCATAAATGTAGTGGTAAACTAGTAAACCCTGCTTTTTTAGTTGTCAGTGTAGCACAAGTCAATAAATTATTAGTCTTGCTATTAGTATGGAGGAAAAAAACTTGCCAAATGTGGTGATTATTTCTGTATTGCATTGACCTTTTGTTATGAAACAGTGGAATTCCTTAGTGCTGCAAAGCCCTATTTTTTATTAAATATCAGATTTGCAGGTTTGTGCTGAATAGAGTCATGGATGAACAGGAATTGTGTTAAATGGACTTGTAACTTTGAAAATGAAAAGTTACAGTTGCTCCTCTGCTTTGAGTAGACAAAGGTATTGAAAAGGTGAAGGAGTTCTTTCTAGACGAAAGTGTTGCAATTTGCTCTGTGACCTGTAGGACTTAGTTTGAGAACAGAGAAGGACCCTCAAAAATCACAGCCCCTCTGTGAAAATACGTGAAGAGGAAAGGCTAAAGAATGGGACCATTCTTCCTTAAAAAAATCCTCCTGGTTGACCTCTAATACTTCCTCCTTTGTATTCAAGTTGCATTGCATAGACAGTTTTCTCCCAAGTAATTAACTATTCAAGTTGTGCATTAGATAGAAAATAATCCATTTAACTCTGCCATAAAATCATTAACATTTATATAGGTTATTTTTGTCTTATTCTGTTAGGTGTAAGAATTTGTCTGTATCTTTCTGGAATTCCTATTGGATGCTGCCCTCTGATGTTTGTGGAATGAACTGCTTTTGGGAAGCTGCTTTTAGGTAGGATCTGTTATTAAATAGTACTTTATTATTTGATTGCAGAGAGGTGTAGCTACTATTTAGCAAGGTGACAAAGCAAAATATTTTGATTGCTTCACATGCATTTCTCCTGCTTATATTGTGGTTTCCTTTAGCTGGGTTTTTCCTGTTACATTATGTTTTTAAAATTGTAGATCCAACTGTTACTACAAAGAGTAGATTTTTTCAATAGTGTTGCTTCATTGAATAGAAAATTGCTAAGATTTGTTAAAAGCCTGCCCGAATATAGTCTGAAAAGTTAATGATAAATTATTTTCCCAAAATAAAACTTGCACAGTAATATCCATGATGTAATTTATAGTAAAAACTGGCAGATATGCTTACTAGTTAAGTTCGGATTTTTTTTTATTCAAGTTACATGTTTTATAGAATTTGAGGAGAGTACTTCATTCAAAAGCACTGAAACAACATTTTAGAATGTTCTTTAAAATACAGTATGTTAAAGCATAGACTGTGCCCTTAAAGTTGCATCTTTGAAAGTAAGTTTAAATGTCATGATGTGGTGGTTCATATGCTTTAGGCTGACAGATTACAGGAGTAGCTTGAAAAGAAATAAGCTTCCCGATTCTCTAACCTGCGTAGTTCTCTTCATTGTATAACTAAAATGTGAAGTGTCCCTGGTGGTGCAGTGGCTAAACCACAGCGTTGTCAACGCTGAGATCCGGGTTCGATTCCCGGTTAGGACACTCCCCGGGCAGATGGAGCTCGTTAGCCCTGTAAGGCAATCCATCTACGTCCTGAGGACCTCGCTGCCATCGTCCAAGCTCGCTTGGCCCCGGCAGATGAACCTCAGGATTAAAGGGTGGGCTCAGTTCCGCGCACACTGTGTCTCACCTAAAAAATCCAATGCGCAGGCTGGAAGGTGGTTCTTCGTTCGCGAAGGGACTGGCCATTATAACTAAAATGTAAGTCAATTTTTCTTATATTTAAAATTTTGCTGATCATCCTTTCAGATCAGCAGTTTACCTTTTCTTCTTAGTATGAAGTTTGACTATTTCTAGGGAAGCAAAGAAGAAAATTTAGCTTCACAAGACTTAATGTGTTTTTGAAAATTTTGATTGTGGGAAAGACTTCAGTTCCCCTATTCCTGTATTCTTCTCTGCTTGTGTGTTGTCAGTGCTTTTTAAGATCATCAGTTGCCAAGAAGTTCCTTAAAGAGATTGCTTATATTGATTTTTAGTCTGTTAATGAACTGTACCTGTAATTTGGGACTGCTGAGTTTATCTAGCTGCCATTGGTAGCTAGTGTGTCAATCCATAGTGATTCACCTGACTTTGTTAGGCAGATTTAGCTGTCTGAATGGACTGAATTATCTTGGTTTTTTTTCCTTAAAGGTTAGCTTTTGGGAGTTTAGCTTTATGAAGTTTATCATAGTGGAGTAAATCAAATGTCAGTGCTGTCGTGGTTGAAGGTGTAGGGGCTTAGCTTATTCTTAGTGGAGGGACAGGATGTGATTGTAAACTTCATTTAATTCTTGGACATCTGAGCCAGTCTAACTCTTGTGTATTGCTGAAAGAGGAGAGGGCCTTGCTGCCTTCTGACCATGTTGACCATGATAATGTCCATGAACTCTCCACAATACATTCAATGTAAGGCACTAAAATAGTGGAAAACTTCCTTTCTGGATTTTCTGTCAGGCTTGAGGCAAGTGGGACCTTGGAACCAGAAGTAGAAAACCCCATGCAGTTTATTTACATGTACCTTAAACCGGAACTAGTATTATCTTTTTAAGAATGCCATATGTGGCTGGGAAGACAAGTCAAAGTATGCACTGATTATGACATCACTGGATGAGTCCACTTCCATGATGAAACAATTGCTCTGGTGAACCCCTAATATTTGCAGAATTTTGTGTTCAACATTTCATTTTGAAATTGAAAGAAAAAAGCTTCTTCAATGAGTAAAGGGGGAGTGGTGTTCAGATTAATAATTTCAGATTGAGTTGGATTATTTTATCAATATATTACTATTAAATTAATCCGCTTATGTTGTGCTGATTCTGGTGCTTGTTGAATTCCTCAGTGAGGTGCTCTAACTTCAGAGTGCACCAATATGCTTCCCCCAAACTTATTCTTACTTTGTTTGATGAGTTCAGTTGATGTTGGAGAGATGCAGTGAGTGCCCCCACATTTTTTACGACTATCCTGATTATCAACTTTATTGAGAGAGAATGAAAGTCTTATGTTGTGCTTCTCGCACAGAGTATTTGTTAGCTTTCACACTGACAGAGGAAGCATGAGATGCTATTCCATACAGTGGTATAGATTTTATCAAAATTTTAAAAATGCTGATAAAGGTAACAGGCTCAAGTTCAGCATGGTCTAGATGATGCATATCTTTTCTAGTACACCTTTCAAAGTGCTCAGTGTCATCTAACTGGAATGGCTGCCTATTTCCTACTGGTACTGATTAAGGAGAAATTATTAGGGTTATTACTATGGCTATCTGACCAGCCTGATTTCATGTTGCATGTTGACTCTAAGTGGGTTTTAACTTGTGTTGCTTGCTAAAAAAGAAAGTTTCACTAGTTTTTGAGTATATTGATGTTCTCATGGTGTGGATATAGTGAGATGAATTGTGATAGTCCTGAAAAAAAGGGATTTCTCTAGTCTAGCTAGCTCATCAGAGGATAAGACTTCATATTTTAATAGTCAATTTGTCAATTGTAAATTAATATATTGTAACTTCATACCTAATCTACTGAGTTGACAATTGAATAGATTACATTTGGATGTCATATGCAGTCATATCAGTGGTCATATGCAGTGGTATCATTAGCATACTTCTACAAAATAAGCTCTGATTATGACATGTTTTTAATTCAGCACGGTAGCAGAAAGTTAAGCTGAGCAAAAACTAGAATTTTCCTCACTTTAAACTCCAAAAAATGTCTGTACTTACCTTCATCCTACTTCTAATAAGTGTGGGAATAATTTAACAGCTGCATTTTAATCAGTGTAGGCTTTGCTACCTTTTTACTTCCATGCTAATTGTGGAAAACACCTCTATAGGTAAAATATTTGCATTGATAATGTGGTTGGCTCTTTATACTGAAGAAGAAAACACATTTGCAGGAGGCTTCTGTTTGTTCTTTTAGTAAATGTAAACAACTTTTAACACAGCTGAGCCTGACAACCTAGTTCATTTGGTTAAATATCAAAGAAACATAGTTTAATGGTGTTAGGGAAGGACTGAGAGACTTTATTAAGTGACCTTGTTTAAGAAGCTGAATACTGGATACCTCACATGTTATAGACCATACAGAGAAAAGATCAAAGAAAAGCAAGGCTGCTGTAGCTTTTTCAGAACAAGTGTAGAAAAACTTGCTTTGATGTAATTTTTAAAATGTTTTGTGTAACTTACAAAATAATTCTTACTTTTTTGTATTACTGTTATGTAACAGAGTGGTGGTACATAAAAAACTAGAGGTGCAAGTTAGGATGATGGTAATTTTCTCAAAAAGTGATAAATATTTTTACATGGTTCAAAACTCATGCGATTAGTATGGTAACTCCTCAATGAACGGACCAGGATAAAATTTAAAAGGACAACTGAGGTCAATTTATTACTTAAGTTCTTTATACAACTCTGCTCTGGATGCTCATCTTTCCTTCCTTGGCTCCCGCAGCCATGTTAAGGCAATAGGAGAGGACAGCTTGATTACCAGTGTATTTATGCAGGGAGCTTCATGTTGACCCCTAGGCATGTTATTGCTAGTACATCAGCACATGAAGAAAACAGGAACCCTAATGCATCAAGTTTGTAACAAAAGTGAGGTGGACTGTGGCTACTTTGTGCCTTTCTTTAATAACAGTGTGTCTATACTTGAATGTAGCTTAAGAAAAGAGGGGAAAATTGGCCTGTTTGCACTGACACTTCTTTGAAGGTACCCAGGTCACGCTGTAACGCCCTGGCTGCTCTGAAAGGCAACAGTGTATGTGTGCAGCAGAAGGAGCTGTTGTCCTGTGACCTCACTAAAGCAGAGTGGGATTGGGATAGGTTTAATGATCACAAATCAGATTCAGTCGTATACAAGGTGTTCCTGAGGGTTTGGTACCCTCTCACCTGTGTTTTTCATGTCCTCTGTGAGAATAGGAGAACCCTACCTTAAACAAATGCAAGTGACCCCCACTGAGGTACCTTGTGTCAAATTTAGAGGACAGAGCTAAGATTTTTGTGGGGCTGGTGGGTATTTTAGTGACAATAAAATTTGGGTTATTTTTTTTCAGGAACTCCAGTTGGGATGCAGTGAAGGTTCTAGAAGAGTAACCCCTGTCAAAACATACCTCTGTAGCTTACTACCAACTTATAGCTTCATAATTGTAATTGACCTAGAAAAGCTAATTTAATATACAATGCATCATGGTAAACACCTTTAAATAGAAGGCAGTGTCTTGACAGATAGGCTCTGGAAAACCTTGTTGTAGAAGATTTACTGAGCATATGCAGTTCCTCTCAGAAGTTATTAACTCCAAAGCAGAATTAATCACTATAGAATGAAGGTCTTCACTTGACACAGAAATACTTCAGGGCAAGGCTTGTACATCGCCTTATGCTGCTGATGAGCAGCATGTTTTAAAGTATATTGTTTTGTTCTCACAGTGTCGAAGCAGATTGTTTTAAATGTTTTCTAAACTCATGGGAGTATGTGTGGACCTCTATCTCAAGTGCTTTATTTCATTTATTTTTACTATCCCTACCCCTCACGTGTAATTAGCAACCCCAAGCAAGTGAAGTTCTCTTATTTGTCCCTAAAAACTGAAATCCTGTCATGGCATTCAGGTCAGTGTCTTCTACTGAGTTACAGCTGCATTCTTTTTTTTTCACTTGAATTACCAGAAGTTTCTCTTTCCCTACAGGAGCTAGGACTCCCACATTATTGGAGATCTTTTTTTTTTTTTCTCTAGAAATTAGGGCTGTCAAGTTTTCTCTGTTAGTCTATCCAAAATACCTAGTAAAATACACTTTGTATTTCACTTTATTGTTGCTTTTTCTGGCTTCTTCACTAAGTTCTCCCGCACCAAAAGAACAGGCTATTAGTAATTAGAAATGTGCATATGAAAATCTACATTTGTATTTTTTGTGTTTTCCACATTGCCTTTCAACAACTTTTTTGAAAGTATGTCACTTTTGAAAGTGTCTTAACCCTTTCAGGACCTGTATTTGAGGTTCAGTAAGGGTTCATATCAGAGCTGTGATACTCTGATACCAAACTGGCTCAGGTTCAGACAAGTTACTGTTCTTGTAAAATAAATTTTATTTTGTTCATCGTCAACTCAGCTACTGAACTGCTAAGAAAATTTTATTGCCAAAAGGTCTTATGTCACTTTCTCATACCAGATACCAGGATGTCTAAATGAACATGTTTCTCCTTTTCCTGGCTACTGGTGAGGTAGTTGCATGGAGAAAGATGGGGAGAAGGGTTACAGAGGCTGGAAAATTCAGAAAGGAGAAGTATAGAAGGGAGCAGTTGAAGGCAGATAATTTTGAAAGGAATTAGGGGAAAGACCAAAGCCATGTAGACATAATATTGAAGAAGAGAGTGAGACAAGTCATGGAATAGATAATTGTCTCTGTGGGTGGGACATGCTCATATTAAAGGTGAGACTGCAGAGCTCAAGTTGATAAGCTCTGCAGGACAATTTACATTTTATTCTGCCTCTAGTGTCAGGAAGAAGAAAAGGTGATGAAAGATACTCCTAGCTGAGGGTTAGCAGTAAGTAGTTAGTGTCTCTGGATGAAGGATAGGCTTTCCCTCTGGGAGTGGAGGGAGATGTATTTGCAGGGAGAAGAGCAGCACTGAGGCCTGGTTACTGAAAAGACAGCTGTGGTTCTCAGTGGTCTGTATTCAGGGAAGTCAAATGCAACTTATAATCACTAAAGAATGTCTCTTTTCACTAAAGGAGTCTGCAGTAAGAACCACAACTCTGGAATCTCATAACTTCTGCCTTAATGTATTTCTGAGATCTAATATGTCTCAGCACCTTTGTAGTGGATAGTCCCCAGAGGGAATGGTGGCCTGTTCTTTCCAACAGTTTCTTGTTCCATCTGCTTGAGGAATAAAACTTTGTGGTGAACTTAGAGATCTGAGTCTGGCTGTTCCCTGTGTTGTACACACTGAAATTCAGTTGTTGTTAGTTCTTTCTAAATGTTTTGTTTCCTTTAAAAATTATTTTTAAGCACACATTTAAAAACCTGAGTCAGAAATTCATATAGCAGGGATTGTGTGAACAAAGCAACTGTAAAAGCATTTCAATACGATCAGTCATTTTTTTGTTGTGTGTCTTGAAATGTTCTTTTATTCACAGATGTCACTAGATGTAGAAATAATAAAATATGGTCTTGGAATCTCAGTAGGTTTTAGAAATACTTTGGCATAATCTTTGTCAGACCTTATTCATGGAAAGCCATGTGTTACACGTGGTTCAGGAGCTTGGCTTGCAGCTATGCAGTTTGTGTTCATTTTGCCCTTATGTATAACATGACCTTGTAATATCACTGTAGGCTCACATGACTTCGGGGCTTAATTATTGTAATTCCCCTTTCAGTGGATTAGTGATGAAGCTAATCTGCTGCTTGCAGCTTGTTCACACTGTAGCAGTGTATTTACTTGTGGGTTTCAGTTGCCCTCATCATATTCAGCTCACATTGTGTCTTTTACATTATTACTTACTACATGGTGTAATGTTTAAATTAGCTTTATGTATAAAAGTCTGAATGGGCATGCCTTGGTTACATTTCAAGATTTCTTTTGTGTGTGTTAATCTAAACTAATTTTTCAGATTTTGCTGCAAGACTTAGAAAAGCTTTCAGTCTGCAGATTAAACCATCTGAATATAGAGGTCTGCATTTTGGTGCCTATGTCAAGTAGGTCTTAAACAGTCACAGAGCACAGAGGATGATCCATGTGACTAGCCATTTGGTGACTGAGAAGTAAATAGTTGGTATTAATTAAGAAGCACTTGCATATCCTAGAAATCTCGTTAGGACTAGGAGATACAACATTATCTTGGAAACACCCAGTCCTTTTGGACTGGCACCTGGAGTTCAGGTGGGATATTCTAGAGCTTATTAAATGGCACTGCACCTATGTTAAAAATTGATTCAAGCCTTAGGTGTTTACTTTGAAATAAGATGAATTACTGTCTGTGCTCTATAACCTGCTCACTAGATCTCTGTTGGCTTTGATGAGACTTTGGACACAGTCTCATGTTAGCATCTTCCTTTATGTGCCCTGTTTTGGATCTGAATCCAACCTACGAGGTCTATCGTCCATGGGATTTTTAATAATACCCCAAGCCTTGAGTTAAAAGTGGCTGCATGTTTTAATTAAAATTTCGTTAATCTTAAATCCCTGGGATACTGTATGTTTTTTGGTTCCATAGCATTAAATTCTTTCAAAACTCAGAATGTTTTTTAAATGTAGCAATTATTTATGGCACTAAAATTCAGCAGTTTTAGAGTGATAACTTTGCCTATGTTTTGCCACATGTAACTGAAAATAATGTATGCTGCTCTTCTGTGCCTTAAAGAAAGAAAGGCATATTTACATACTATCTATTGTCAGTTTAAAGGAAAACTTGTATGTATCTACATAGTTACATAAATTGGGTGGAGATTTCGCTAAGAGTCACATGTGTTAATTTCTGTTTTGAAGTGTCTCTCTCTTTGACAAGTTTCTAAGAATGCGTGGTTTGTCAAGCATTTCTCTATTGTTACTAGTTTAGGAAAGCATTTTCTAACTTGAGTATTAGTTTTGTCTGCATAATTTGGCATTAAACTTGTAATTTAAACCTTCAGATACTCTTAGTTCTGTTAACCCCCCTCTTCCCATAGTCTGTGCAAAGAGCTCAACTGCATGTTGTTTTGAAGATGGGCTTTGAGTTGATGTATGTTTAAAACCTTTGAAAGCTTTTCTGACTAATTAAATATATGAAATCCAGGAGAATATGGTTTTAGGTTTAGTGTGCCCACTGTTTGCCACCAAGTTAATGATATTTACCTGATGATCATTTTAGTCTATTTTATTAAAGTAATGAAATAACTTTAAAATGTACACTATAAAAGACATTCCAAGCACTTCACACTGTAACTGTTGCACAGGTATCTTCAGGAGTAAAGGATTTCCCAGTCCCCACTCCTTGCAGTGACTTAGCCTCAAGGCACATGGACAGTGCTCTTGGTCAGTGTGCCTGAGGGATTTTACAGAACCACTAAGCATTCCACAATACAAAGCCATCTGAGCTATTAGTTTCCTGCCTTTTCCAACTCATGTTGTACTCCTGCAAGATGGAAGTATAGGAGAAAACTTTTTGTGTTTTATCAGTGCTTAGGTGAAATGCTGAAGCAAGGGTTTGCCAAAAAGGACTTACTGGAGCAGAAAATGAACAAAATGCCTAGAGCAGTCCAAAATGTTCTTGTCAGAACATCTTGAAAGTAGAGATTATCTCACTTCTGTTGTTGAGTTTAACTCTACTGTATTTGTAATTTTTACCTATGTCTATACTTAGCCCAGGGAAAGGGGAAAAAAATTAACTCATGTATAGACTTAATGTGCTATCACCTTTCCACATTTCAATGTAACTTCATATAGTCTTTCCTTTTAAATAGGTATTTTTGTGAAATTCCCTGCTATTAATGGCTAGTAAGGTTACTAAGAAAGTAAATGTTTGTGTAGTTTCTATATAGCTCTTCTATACCTGTTTTTTCCCTTTTCAGCTGGGATAGTGGGAGTGAATATGAGAATGGTTGAGGTTAACATAATATATATGAAGTATAAATGCATTGCTGGTTTAAGTATGATAAAGGGTATTTTGTTAAGTTACTTCCTGCAGTAAATAGTAGTGTTTTTCTTTAAGCCTGTGCTAGAAATAATGTCAAATGAAAAAATATTTTTATATCAGATATGATTATATGAAAACACATCCTTCTGAGAAAATGCATCTAGCAGTGGTGGCCTGTGGTGAAAGACTGGAGGAGACTGTTACTATGTTGAGATCAGCCATTATTTTCAGCATCAGACCTCTCCACTTTCATATTTTTGCTGAGGACCAATTACATGAGAGTTTCAAAAACACAGTAAGTATTCAAAGAATGAATTCAATCATTTTGTAGCACAATTTAAGTAATATTTTGCAATTTCTCTACTTGGGTAGTAGTTGTTTGATACAGTGGCAGAAATGCAGGAATCTGGAAATAAGATAATAAGGCATTTGCAATGTTGGATGGGGATTTTTGAATTTTTTTTTTCCTGTGGAAGAGTGCCAGTTGCTGATATCAAAGTTCCTCCTAGAGACAGACCAAATCTTCCTGATTTGTCACCTTAAATCTGTTAAATACAAACCTATATTCTGAATGCTAACCAGTTATCTTGTGTGAGCTTATTTAAAGTTGGCTTTAAAAGAAAAAATTAGAAATCTGTCCTTTTTTGACCCTCTGCTTACAGCATGAATCAGCCTTGAATTGTTGAGACAAACTGAAAGACCAGTTTTTGAAAATGGTAGATACGGTTATGTCTGATTTTAGTAAATTGCAGTTAATGAATGTAACATTATGACTGTAGTAACAGTTTTAGAAGCTGACTAGGATATAACTGTGGAGGGGTTTATTATTTTTGTGCTTAAAATGTCATATTAACTGTGACATTAGTGTGTTATACATGCTTATGTGTATATGCTAATGTTATGCCAACAGTAACTGGCAAAAATGGAGTAAGTTATTTTAAATTTAGAAAGACTTCCTTGTTATTTCTCCTGTGGAAACTAGTTGAGGGGAAGAGTTTTATTTAATGTACTTACTTTTTGTAAATACTAATTTATTTTACTTCCTCTTCCTTTTGCATATGATCGGATATGATGATTTTCTTTATAGTGGCCTGCAGGTGCCCCTTTTCCTTCGATTATTTTGATTAGCTGACAGATTCTTGTAGGTCAAGAAGCATATCTGTTATGGAAAAGAGATGTTGTAGTTGTGTTCAATTATCAATTTGAATGCAGGGTTGATTTATTGTTTTGTAGTAGAATTGAACTGACATAATTTCTGTGATTTCTTCTTTTCCATAGCTTGATGAATTCCCCTATGAAGGAAAAGTTAATTACACATTATATCCAATAACATTTCCAACTGAGAGTGCAGCAGAATGGAAGAAATTGTTTAAACCATGTGCTTCACAAAGGCTATTTTTGCCAGTAAGTTACTCTGTAATAGGACTGTCCAGAAGTCTGTTTATGAAGGATCAAGCTGCCCTTGTTAATCTGATATATACTTGGTTTAAAATGAAGGACTACTACTACTCCTGAAAGTTATTTTTATGACATCCTAAAAAATCCTGTGAATTTACCACTTTCTATGGCACTAATACCCTACGGAATAAAAGTCCTTTTCTCACTTGCTGCGTTATGGCACAGTATCCTCAGAGAGAGGTATAGGTCATGTCATCCTCTCAGAGGTAAGAAGGATTTATCATGCCTCATCTGCTCATTTGTTTGGAAAGTTTCCTGCGTGCATGGGTCTGAGAAGTGTTAGAGAAAATGAAACAAGAAATGGGCTATTGTTGCCAGTGTTTTGTGCAGCCTTTTTTTCTTTGCTTATCTAAGACACTTCAGGAATCATCCTTCAGGTTTGATGAATTAGAGCAGTGGCAGCTATCTTCCAAACAGTGTCTATTCTGGTGCTTTTACATCTCTTCCTTGTTTGATTATCTGCATGGGAAAGCAAGGGAACAGGAGTAAGATAGGAACTCCTGTTAGAGTAATGTTTCACCTGGCCTGCAAACCTACTCCTGAGGATCCCTGACATATAAAGTGTAGACTGAGTGCCTTTGCATTGCTATTCTATATAAAACCTCTGTTTCCCTTTACAAAAATTCTTTAAAATGAGAGGAGTGATGGCAAATTTATTGACTGCAAACTGTCAGCCTAAAATGAATTTATTTGCATATGACAAAAATGTGTTAAACTTTATTGTATAATGGCAGCAATTTATGTTTTGTGAAGAGAAGTTTGATAAAACTTAAAAGTTTGGTTTTAAATTTCTTTCTCTCACAGTTAATTCTCAAAAATGTGGATTCACTACTGTATGTTGATACCGACATCCTGTTTTTGAGGCCTGTTGATGATATTTGGTCTTTTTTGGGAAAGTTCAACTCCACGCAAATTGCTGCAATGGCACCAGAACATGAAGAGCCTCGTATTGGGTGGTATAATCGCTTTGCTAGACATCCCTATTATGGAGTAACTGGAATTAATTCTGGAGTCATGTTAATGAATATGACACGTATCAGAAGAAAATATTTCAAGGTATGTGTGTTGCCTTTATTGTATTTTCTGTGGACTTAAGTATTTTAATATTTTAATTCTAATCCTGTTTCAAATTCATGTGTAGTTTTCAAAATCTTTTTTCCTGTAATTGTAGTAATCTTCTCAAACTACACTGTGTTTAAAGTAGTTTCCAACTATTTTTTAAATGTCATTCACTGTAAGACTTGGAGTTCTCTAATATTAAGTGTGCTTGATTGTTTTAATTTTTCTTAGTTCTGAGAGATCCTTGACTTGGTACAATTTGCTGTAAATTACATTTGCCAGTAGATATGCCAGCATTTTAAATTCACTGTAGTGATCCCAGAAAAAAGTTAATGTCAACTTTTACCATGTGTAGTTGTATGACCAGGAGGTGGTGCTAAAACATTTAGTAAGGTGTTTAAAACGAAAGTTACCAAATTTTGATCTTTTACATTGTAACCAGTTGATTATCACCCTAAGTATCTGTTTATTTACCATGAAGTCATAGTTTCTGTAGACAATTTAAGTTTGTCATGAAAGTAGGGAAGTTTTTTTCTTACATACTTGAAACACAAGGACAAAAGCAGTGCTATGTGATTATGCTTAGGGGAACAGTATATCTCTGTTTAAGAGAAGTTTGATTAGGGAAAAATAATCATGCAATCAAAAAATTTTGGAAGTGCATCTGTAAGAGGGACAGCATAAACTTCCAGTAGATATTACTTGTCCCCCATTTTCAATTTAATGAACAGCTTTCATCTTCAAAATCTTACTGTTAGGGAAATTCAGAGAATTCAAGAAAAATGGGGAATTATCTCAGTTGCAGATAAAGTAGAAAGTTACAGTAGCTATAGTATAGAGCTGTAGTTTCTCCAAGAAGAAAACTTCTCCGTATATGACATCAGTGAAATCTTGCACTGTCTACTTTATTTGTTTGTTTTACTGATTATAGCATTTGGAGAAATGAAAATACCGAAAAGTATAATGAGAAAGTCATGGGACTGAAAACTGCATGTATCTTAACCTCTGACAATGCAGTTCTGTGTAGTGAGTTATCCTGGTGTTTACCCCACTAAAAATAAGGTTGGTCTTTTATTTTATTATGTGCCAGAATTCTGATTGGGCTTCTCAGTACAGCTTAGATTTTTAATTAATTGGAAACTTGATGTGTTTTTACTAAAACTGGGGTTAAAGTTTTGAAAAGTATGCATATTATGTAGACTAATAAAATTGTCAATGAAATTAACTGTTGTTTTCTAGAGGAAAATATGAAGTCCTTTCTTATTAACACCTAAAACTGGCGTTTTCTTCCAATTTAGGTTTATATATACAGATTAATGCAGGTGAAATAATTAATGAGTATTTTGAAATTCAAAATGGAACATTGCCACTTTCTCTTGGCTCTAGAGGGCTGGAATATTTTCCAAGTCCTAAAAATATCTGCTATGTATTCCTGGTTTTACCGTGTATATTTATTATGCAATGAAACATGTCAGACTGTTCAACAAAACCAACCTTGGAGGAAGTGAATTTTTTATGATTGCTCTTTATTATGAGGGTGAGTATCTGATTTATAAGACCTCACTGTAAGGCAAGGCATACATCCATATGCTTTTCTCATGATCTTGCTGGCAAACTGCAGTACACCTAACATAATGTAGTTTCTGGCTAAGTGGGCCACTGAACTTCTTTCTGCAGTGAGGAAGATAGTGCATCATAACTGTTATTGGGAATCAGAACAAAAACAGTTCTCAAATTGTTCTGGAAACATTCATCTTAATGCTCAAATTGTTCTGTATGTATTGTACTGCACAAGTCTGCTTGATGAGTTGCAGGCTAAGCAATCATACAATTAAGGGAAAGGAACTAAGACTGGAATTAGGTACTCAGTGCTACTACACTAAGTATTCAGAACTGTGAAACGGCACTTGAGAAAGGGAAGCAGGAACAAAGTAAAGCTTCCTAATAGCAAAGCACATGATTCAAAGCCCTTTTTGATGAATTTAGTTAACAAAAGTAATAAAAGAGGCAATAACCCATGCTCAGTTGTTTTAAATGTTAGAAATACATAATTTTCTGCCCATAATAGTTAGTCATAATTCTTGGGCATCCTTCCTAGATCATTACTGTCACTTGAAACTTAGACTTCTGCTTCCATGTGTGATGCATATGTACTTTCGTCCCTTGCTTTCACATGTCTTCTGAACCTCATACTTACCCAGGAGTGCTTTTGTGTGCACTGTGGCTGTTCTTCAAACATTTAGGACTAGTGGTGCACCTGAAGAAGTATTCTTTCGCTCTTGCTTGATTGTAAAAAGTAAAATAGGTTCAGAATTGTCTCTGACAGGAAATTACCTCATGATTTCTAAACTGTGCTGCTGCCTTAGTCCTTCTACTTATTGGACACACTGGAAAAGTGTCCTGTAGTATCAGACTTATGGTAGTGTTCTCAGTCCAGCCAGAACAGTTTGGTGTTGTCTAATCAGAGATCTTCTAGGTTACCTGAAGTTTAGGAGTGATAGTGTTTGATCATTCTCCTCCTCTGTCATAGTGAGATAGTGCAGCCTGGGTAATGACTAAGGAGGAAATGATGTTGTTATATAACATTGATTATTGAGAGCTTTAGAGAGCACTCAGCAGGGGAACCATTTGGTTTATTCTCCCTTAGTACCTAGAGCGTGGTCCCACAAGCTTGCAGAGTGTAACAGGGCCCTGAAGGTGCACAAGCTTTATTACAAATACTCTTCTGTTCATGGAGACTTGCAGAGACTGTTTTCTTCTTCGGGTTCTTTGAATGTCTTAATAAAAGGAGGATTGTTTGATAGGAAAAATGTCAACCTCACAGCAAAACTTGGAAAAAGATTTAGTGTAGTTGAGTCTATACACACTACAGGCCTGAGAGTGTATGACTTTTCTTGTGACTGAAAGCAAAGGAGCTACTAATCTTAACCCTATGGAAGAGAGAGGGTAGGTGTAGGATCTGCCCTACATTCGGGGGGGTAGGGGCTATCCCTTGCCACAGCACTGCAGATGTTTTTGGACCTTACAGATAACTGTTCCATGTTGTGTCCCATTAACGATTTCAGTCAAATACAGTAGAACTAGAAAATGCTTCATTGTTTTATAGGATGGTCTGAATTTGTTTATATTCATTCAGGAGGCTCAACAAATTCTTCAAGGAGTATATAAGATCTGGGAATTTTTGTGTCTTTACAAAGCTGTCTCTAGATCTTTTTACATGACACTGCAATGGCTAGAGCTTTTATCTAAACAGTAGAAGTCTCGAATCAGGATATTCCTCTAATGCTATGGATTTAAAACTGTGGGTTCTTTATCTGTTGTAGTTTTTTGCAGCCCAAAATTACGGACTGAGCTGCTTGAGGCCTCTAAGCATCTTTCTTCTGTTGTCACATTGATTTGTAAGAGTCAGGAGAAGATAGAAGATGGATAAATAAAAAGTAGAATCAGAGACTTTAGCTAAAGGTTATAGTGTTTGTCTGGGTAGCAATAAACCTGTACTTCGTGTATTGCTTGAGGATTAAGTCGTCTTTTATCCACTTACTTATTAAAGCCTCAGTCTTCTCAGGACTGTCAGATTTAGTCATTTTAGACGAGTATCCTAGCTATTTGGCTATCTGTGGCGCCTAATGGAAGTCGTTATTCCTGATCCTAACTATGCTATCTGTCTTGTTGTTTTAAGTCTCTGTATATATATACAGAACAAATATATGCACTGTATGCATATATGTGTATGCACACACATGTGTGTGTGTGTGCGCGCATTTATTTGGACAGTACTCTCGGGCACATGGTGTGACTCTTGGGGATGCTCCTGTGCAAGACCAGGAGTGGGACTCGATGATCCTCATGGGTCCCTTCCAACTCAGCGTATTCTGTGATCTATGCAGATTCATATGCAGGCACATGTGTGTTACTGAGTATAGTGTGGTCATTAAACAGTGCATTACTGGGCATGATACTAGAATCCGTAATGGAGCTTCTGATGGTTAGGACCTGCATGTTGTCTTTGCTAAGCAGCAGTTATAAAATGGGAATGTAAAACATGCAAGAATATTTAGGGCAGGGAAGAGGTAGTAGCACATGACTTCTTTTGTATTTGTATACGTATAGATGTAGTTATTTTTTTAAACTGAAAGAGATGTAGCAAATACAACATATATGGTGTTTTAACACAAAGTCCTAGACCAGTGAGGCAATGTGAATAGAGAGCAATGACTTTTATCACGTTGTAATTCCTGAGATGCAGGCAGTCATGGAAAGGAACAAGTTCTTAGAAAATCAAATAAACTCCCAACAAATTAACTCGAGATAGAGTGTGCAAAGTAGAGCTTCAAGGGTATGCTTTAGAAAAAAAAAAAATAATCAGAGAGTTTCTATTACTTAAACCATTATAAACTCTTTTTTTTACCTTTCAGTGTTGCTTAGGGCTATAGTTCCAAGAAAGAATTAATTGCTTCTAAGAGCAAGGTTACCAGCTCTCTTACCAGCTTTTCCCCCCTTTTCTTATTTACTTTGTCTTGGCCTCTGGTGTTTGCTGGTCCTTTCTATGATTCAATTTGGTAACAGTAGAAAAAAAGATATCCTTCTGCTGGGTTGTGGAAGTAAATCAGCTTGCAAAAACATTCAGTAAGTGTTAGCACTACACCACTAGTGCAAAAGCAGGATAGTCATGTAACCAGAAGGAAGAGGGCTGGCTCTAAGTTGGTCAACTGTTCGTGGGATACAGATGCAACTGGTCCAGATATTGCTTTATGATTTGAGAATTTTTCCTCAGTTTTATATTTTTTTACTAGAATTAAGAGAAACGTAATACAAGGCTAAATGTGATAGCTCTTTTAAGTCTGACTTTAGCCTTAGCCACGCAGAAGTTTTCTGGTACAGAAATGGGTAATGACCAAACTATTTAAAGCACAGCATCTAAACAAAGAAACAAACAAACCCCACCAAAATGTAGGAAAACATTTTGATGTCCCTATTTATATTTTGTTCTTACACATTTTCTTCTGCTCAAATAAAAGTAGAATTTTGAGAGTTTGTAAGAGCTTGTCTGTATTACTTTGATGTGCTTTTTTTCTTAAATCTCTTTAACATTATTTGCTTGTTGTTGAATATTGGACAGAAGGCTTATATTCTGAAAATCCTTAAATTATCATAGAACTTTTGAAAAGCAATTCTATCAGCATTCTACTTCTCAAACTGTTTAACTTCACCAAAAGTTATAGTAGAATATTTTAAAGAAGGAGAACATATAACTATTCCAGTAGTTTCTCTTGCTCTCTGACTCCTATGCTGGTGTCATTATACATCACTGTTAATAAATTAATGTTTAACTATTTTTTATTTATGCAAAGGCTATTGAAATATTACAGTTTCCGGTACTTAAATCTGACAGCACTATTTGTCAAGTAGTGTTGTTTCTAGACGTCTGGCTCTGTGATACATGCTGTTACCTGCTTTGCATCTTGGGATATACTGCTATTAAAACTCTACAAGTTAAATGGAAATTATATTAAATAATGACTTTAATAACTTAAACTTATGTTTTGGTCAATAATCTATGGATGGCAATGTTCAGGTGAGGGAATAATCTTTATCCACTGTGATTCAGTCCAATTTATTTGCTTTTTGGAAGATTTTAGCTTGGTGTTAAGCCTGTGTTTTATTTCGTTTAATCACATTGCACTGAGTCTAATGGTAATTCTTACTAGAGAAGAATTCTCTTGTGCATTTCTTATGCTGCTCTCATTAAATACTTGCAGACAATCATAGTCATAAATTTTTTAGGACAGAAGGGACTGTAATATTCTGTTTGGTTTCTTACATGATATAAGCTATAGATCTGTTTTTTGTATTAATTCATGTCTGAAATCTGATAGTATTTCTTGTTTTATTCTGCAGTTCTAAAAGCCCTTCATATTCAATGGTTGAAATGATTTGAGAAAAGGATAAAAACTGAACTGCTAACTTGTGCACTCTGTAGTTTGTCAGGGTAAAGCTCAGAGAAGAAAGTCTTTGATACTGTAATTCAAAAACTGAGTATTTTGCTCCTAGTAATCTGTCTCTTAATATGATATTCCTGTATGCAAATCCCAAACTATACTGGAGTTCTAATTTAATATTTTTTTTTGCAACCTATTAAAAAGCGTACAATTCTGTACTTGTTAAGAATTATCTCTGGGACTTTCTGTTATTCCTTCTCACTCTCACAACTGAAGTACAAGCTAGAGAGTGAGCAGTCTTGTTTCTTTTCTGTTCTAGTTGAGCTTAAACATGATGTAAAGATAAGAAATTAGTTTTGGAATATGTAACCAGTAACTGCAGGTTATAATCTCTTTGGTAATATGGCCAAAAGAGTAAACTGTAAACCAGTTTACTCTAAGTAGCACCACCACAACCAGAACCTTAGAGGAATTCCTCCTTCTTTCCATTTGAAGCGATTCTGCTAAATCAAGAAGTTTGGAATTTAGTATCAGCTGTTGGTTTGGTGTCTTACTGACTTATGCTAGTGAAAAGTTGTGCCTTTACTGTGGGAGTTTAGTAACTAAAAAAAATTAGTTGAACTGGATAAAAAATTCTTTTCAAAACCATTGAAGAATCTTTGTATTTTTGTACACCATGTACAAAATGCATGTATTTGTTGTCTGTATGTTTGGAACTATTTAAGAATTAATTTTATATTGAACTGATTTGAATTTTTGAAGTTAACCTTAGAACCTGAAGTTAACCTTTATCACTCTGTGATAAAGAGAGAAAGTGCATGAAGTGTGGATATTTAAATACTGCCCATCGACTTGTTGCATCACTTAATGAAGTTTTGGTGTTAGATCCTACTGCTGTGTAAAAAACCCATGCCATTTCTTAGAACTCTTGGCTTAAGATGTTTGAGGAAAATCTTGAAGACAAAAATCTACTGTGGCAGTTAAATAGAAGTAGGAGATGCATCAAATTTTCCTTCTAAGTTAATAATTGAGAAATAAAGCATATTGGAAGTGTCTATAACTATTTTCCTTAGATAGGCTTGTTGATTTAAAAAATCTCTATACGTTTGAGATTTGTAACTTTGAAATGCAAATTACTGTGATTGTGTAAGGTGCTTCCTTATAGGTATAATTTTCCTGAATTTGTGTTGTTTTGCCTTTTGCTTCATAGAATGATATGACGCCAGTGCGGTTACAGTGGGGAGAAATTCTTATGCCACTACTGAAGAAATATAAGTTGAATATAACATGGGGCGATCAGGATCTGTTGAACATTATGTTTTTTCACAATCCAGGTAAATCCATATTGATTTTAAGTCTAACACAAGAAAGCTGATCTTTTCCATGATGTTCAAAAATCCAGGAAAATACTCTTTTAGCAGACTTTTCTGTGAAAGCATTCAAGGGACTATGTGCTCCTTTTGTTCTCTGAAAGTATTTACTTCGAGGGTTTACATTTAGACGCAACACTGGAGCTTGTTAGAGAGCAATGAACTGTTAGATTTCAAAACAACTGTATGGCAATCTGTGAAGCAGCCTTAATAAAAATAGAGATTAGTATATTTCCTGAAACAATTTTGGCATTTAATCCAGAACTCTCATTTTTCCACACAGAAAGTCTTTATGTCTTTCCTTGCCAATGGAATTATCGGCCTGACCACTGCATCTATGGAAGCAATTGTAAGGCAGCTGAAGAAGAAGGTATATTTATTCTTCATGGAAACAGAGGTGTGTACCACGATGATAAACAACCAACTTTTAGGGCTGTCTATGAAGCAATAAAAAATGTAAGTGTTTTCATCATTGTACTTATTTTTTAAAGTATTTTTATCTGTTACGCTGCATGTATTTTGTTTGATACTCACCTTGATTGCAACAAAGTAATTTTTTTTTTTCTTTTAAGCAACCTTAAGTGTTTCACCAGTTTCTTCTTTATTATTTGGATGGAGTTCCAGTATATTCCTGGAATATTGTGATGAGCATCTTTGGAAACATAGTGTAGACTGTGTCTCAGTTAGGATTCTAAAGCATTGCCCATAGTTGTCAATGCTTATTTAAAAGGCTGTATTCTCATTCATTTAATTAATCATCTGATAAACTTTTTACATGAGCATTTGGAGATCATATAATATCTGAACTGGAAGGGACCCACAAGGATCACTGAAGTCCAACTCCTGGCCCTGCATAAGACGATTCCCAAGAGTCACACCATGTGCCTGAGAGCATTGTCCCAATGCTTCTTGGACTCATACAGGCTTGGTGCTGTGACCACTTCCCTGGGGAGCCTGTTCCAGTGCCCAACCACCCTTTGGGTGAAGAAACTTTTCCTAATATCCAACTTAAACCTTCCCTGACACAACTTCAGGCCATTCTCTCGGGTCCTGTCCCTGGTCACCACAGAGAACAGAGCAGTGTCTACTCTCTGCTCCCCCTTCTTCCTCTTGTGAGGAAGATGTAGGTTGCAATGAGGTCTCTCCTCAGCCTCCTTTTCTCCAGGCTCAACAAGCTGTCACCAGAAGCTTTATTTTTCTGAATATTTTAAAATGCAGGAAAAACCTCGCATTCCCAAAGCTTGGAAGTATTTATTGCAACATTTTAATACTTGTATCTAGATTTGGATTGTAAAAAACTTTTTATATACTGTGTTTTGACCTTTTGTAGAGATTCAGTGTATTAATATGTTGTTGTTCCTTTAAATACTAAGCACAATGATGTCTTTTCATTCTGCAGATAAGTTGTCTAATAAACTATTTATCACTGCATCGGTATACTCACTGAAGAGCTGTAAAATTTAGCACTGATGCACGTTATAATGTAGCAGGCTACTGTGTGTGTATAACCTACAAAAATCAAGAGTATATTTTAATGTTGCTTTATTGCATGTTGTCATATAGATATAAAAATGAAGAAAAGTACTTTCAGGGGTCTGAGAATATGTAGCAGGGAAAGTTATTGTGTTTCCATAAAAATATGTTTTCTTTGTTTCCTTTGAGTATTGTCAAAAACAGATGAAAAAACTATTTCCTGTTATTTATGATCCCATTTGGTATACGAACATGTCAGAGAAAGTATGTAAAACATTGCTGATTCAATGGTAATAAGATGAACAAAATTATACTACTTCAAAGTGCAAAAACTTATCATTTGTTCATAAAAATATAGCACTGTTGAATTAATGACTACTTTATTTCATGCCTATGTTAAATATAGTATGTGTTTGACCATCATTCAGTTTAATGAAACTTCACTAGTACCACTTTTCATACTGCTTTCATTATAATTTGATAAAAATTATGTTACTTAAAGGTTATATGCCATTTGAGAAAGTTACCATACAACAAGAAAAATAACTGGAAATAATTTCAGATTTGTAAATTTTTAATTTAAAAGGTAATTTTAAATTTCCTCCTTGCCTGTCTGAATATGTTCATTTGCATACATTTAAAAAAAGTCAAGTCTTCCATGTTATGCTTATTGAAAGCATTAGAGAATATTTCTAGACTTCGGAGGTGTTTTTCAATTACTGCATTTTTAGAAGCACTCTGAATGCTTGAAAACATTTAATAAACCTATAGAAAGCAAATATGATGCCCAGAAACATTTTCATAAAAACTCTAATCCTCTGAACAATGACAATCTTCTGTATTGACCTTAAATTTTCTTTTCTTAACCTCTTTATAGTATTCATTTGGAGATGATCTGGTTCATTCACTGCTGCAGCCCCTAGAACTGGAATTACAGAAAACCATGCATACGTACTGTGGAAGAGTTTACAAAGTATTCATAAAGCAACTAACAAAAAGCATAAGAGACTTGTATGCCAGAAGATCAAAGGGAAGGTGACTTTTGACTCCTAGCTGTTACATCAGGAGACTGAAGTAATATACTGAATTTTAATACAGCTTGAATGGGCTCCTAATGTCCCCAGACAAAAGTTTACTAGCATACATAAAAATGAAGAAAATAGTCATGTAATGAAGAACAGGAACTTTTTTCTGCAAAGGTGACTTTTTGCTCTTTTGAAGTTTAATGACTGCTAATGTTTATCTTGGATCTGATGATTTGGGTGTTACTGGCTTCTATGGTCAGTAGTTTTAGTCTGCATAATTCAGTTATCTAATGATCAAACAAACAAGGAAAAAATGAAGATGGCTCTGTTTGGGAGTGTACCTCATATACTGTCTAAAATTATGTTAAACTGTGAATGTAGCAATAACTGGGTCAGCAGCACTAACCTCACTTTAAAGGTGTGAGCCTTTATGTAAACAAAGTTGTTTACAAGTGCAGAAAATACTCTGTTTTCAAAAAATGGGTTGTAATTATCGACAATCTGTATGTGCCTTTACATGTTCATCTCTTACATGTTGAAGTACTGTTTTGACAATCTTGTTTATCTCAGATGTAAACTGCACGCTATAAATACGATTTTCTGAGAAGCTGAGAACTAGTATGTGATACTAGTTTTCTCCATTGGTGAATATGGAGACTTTATATTAAAAAGCATTTGTTTGAACATTGTAGAGCCATTAGCTCTAAAAGGTAGAGCAGATTTGAGGGGCTTTTAAGGAAAAATTCAGTTTGAAGTTGCTTGTCTTATAATACTTTTTAAAAAATTCATGGTTTTGCAGCTTTAATAGGGCATTTGGGAAGCTGAGAAAAACCCAACAGTGGAAATCTGTTGCTGTTGTATTTCCATACTAGGAATTATTACCTGATGATTGTTATAGAGTATGTAGGACCTAAAAGTGAAGAGCTGTAGTAAGAGTTCTGATGCTTCATCAGACCGTGTAGTAGATAGGTTTCTTAGAGAATATATCCTGTTACCATATTTTTTTAAATAACATGGCTTTAAAATAGCTTCGGGGCGGACTCTCAACTACATGAATGCATTACTGTCAAAAGGGTGATAGTGATTTGCAACAGGTAAGGATTAGGCTTTCTTCAACTGTCTTAGTGAAAAAAGTACTGTTTATGCAATACAAACTTTTTTCCCAGAGAAAAAGACGAGGAAAAAGGCAGAATTCTAGAGTTACAGTAAAATATTTAAACTTATGTGGTATAAAATGTATTTGTAAAGTGTATTTGAACTTAGATAACCTAAGTGAGATGAAGTCTTCATAAAGTGAGGTTTCGGATTCCAGAAAAGTTCCTGTGTGTTGAACATGAAGGATCCACTCACTGACTTGCACCTTCATCCCAACCCCATTTTAGAAGCTTAATTTTTATGGCTGTTTCCATGTCAGAGGTAGGCTCCTCTGATTTCCAGATTCATGTGAGTTGAGCAAATGCTTTAGCAGTGCAAAAACACACTGCAGTGTAACAGAGTTTATATTCTGTTTCTAATCTCCCTGCAGGCTCAGGGTGTAAATTTCTGGGATGAAAACAAGGAAGCAGTCTGCCTTGCACGTAGGTCTCTTTTCCTTGCTGTGTAACCTTTTGAAGACTGAAAATGTAGAAATCTATGTGAAGGTGAATACTGTGACTGACTGATTTTACAGTATGCAGTGCATTATTTTTTTACATAAATACTGATTTTTTTATCAATCTGTGTTCAGCTTTCTTTTTTACTTGTACTGTGTGCTTGTATTTAAAAAAAAAAGTCTGTGTTTTGAGTTGTTTTGTTGTTTGTCTTTGCAGACATATATGCTGCATTATTTGACTCTCTTTTTTTTGAGTGAAAATTGCAATGAAACACTGCTTATTTACTCACATTTATGGCTGTGATGGTATTTGTGACAGATTAAATGAGGTTATCTATAGGAAAACATTAGACTTCTACTCTCCTCTACCTGGTTTATGAAGGTGTCTCCAAATGCATAGATAGAGATATTTCCACTTCTTGGAAGTCTTGAGTTTTTTTTCATTGTCTGTTTTCTGTTTCAAATTTAAAGGTTTTCAACTATCAGACAGGTTTAACAATACAATTTACTGACAGTATGATTTTTTTCCCCCTTGATTGAGTTGAATGCTCATGTATAATTTAAATGAATTTGTAGGCTCTTTGTCCCATTTTTTTCTAATAAATAACCATTTTTGAATCATTATTTTAACTTTCTCTCCTGTAGTATCTAAGGTGATTATGATAATTATCATAATTTCTATGCTACCTTGTGAATGAATGGTATTTGGAACTGCTCCAGTAATTTAGTCTGTTAAAATAAGTTGCAGAGAACTATAATGTGAATGTAAGACTTTTATTTTATTAGGGGAAGTGGATTCTTCTGTAAGAGACAGTAGAAGTATGAAGTAATGGGAAGATACTTCTCATCACCATGGGTCTTGGAACAGATCTCAGATCCGTCTTATGTGGCTGTTGCTGTCAGTCTAAGCATTTTTCCGTGCACAGATCGTGCAGGTGATGTCATAACTTGCATTGTTCAAAAGGAACCTTAAGTATTTTTATGTTCTGTATCTAATACCTTTGAATATCTTCTGTTTCTTTTTTTTGATGTTTAGTTCTGTCCAGCTGCATTTTTTGTATATTTGAGAAAAGTAACTGAAACTCCTACAGAGTTTTGCACAAATAACAGCCAAGTTATTTGCTCAAGCATGAACCCAGCAAGTAAAAAATTAAAAAATTAACCATGAGTGTGTATGCTTTAGATTTCCTTCGAATAAAGAAGAAAGCTTTTTGATCCAAGTTTAACTGTACAGAGAAACACAACTTGCTTTCTGTATTTAACTGCCAAATCTTAAATAATGCAGGGTAATTTTCTATAGAAGGGCAGGTTGCTTCACAGTTGCTTCATAGTCCTAGTAGTCTACTCGAAACTATTACTCAGGTTTGAAAGCAGAAGATGTTTGCAAAGGTAATAGTGAATTTTCCACTATAGGAAGTTAGGGGAAAATCTCATTTTAAGGTAGTTCGCAAAATCTCTTTCTTTTAACTGTATAGTGGAGCTGTGTAAGAACAGCTTGTTCCTCCAAGGTTGTAATGAAATTTTAGATTTGTAGTTTGTAACCTGTTAAAATTTTAAGTTTCTTGAAGGAGTATCAAGTAAGTGGAAATTCTTAAGTTGAAGTTCATTTATCTCTTTAGTTTTGAAGTTGCTTTACGTACAGGTGCAGCAGTCAATTCTTTAGAGAGTCCTCATTTCAATTTATGAATCTGCATCTTCCTGTATATTTGCTGGCAGATTTCTACAGTGCTTCTTTCTGCTCCTCTCCCCATTTTCCCTGCACTGCTTTTAAAAGATAATCACAAAGCTCTTTCTTCTCTTGAATGCTTATAAAAATTACAGGAGGTATTACTACAAGTCTCTTTGCAGAAACCTGTGATTAAAGGAGGACCTGTATTCCTACTGTGATTGGGTTTTAATTTTTCTTTTTCTTCAGATTGCTATTTGGTGATGTTTGGATAAGAGGAATTTTTGAGCATTTAGAAATGTTATTATGTTGCGGTAGTTTCTTCCCTGAATCAATCTCTGTTCTTTCTTATGCTATGTGCATGGCTGCAGTCTGCCTACTTGATCTATATGATTCCAAGTTCCTTTAATCAAAGCAGTGACCGTCAGTTCTTCTAGATCTGTATTTTAAATGCTTATCCCGTATCGGGGTGCCACCTTACTTGCACAAACCAGGGACCTAGTCTGTTTCCATTTAGAGATGACTTGGCTTAGAAAAGACCTTAAAACTCATCTAATTCCAACAACTCCCACTAGACCTGGTTGTTCAAAGCCCCATCCAACATGGCCTTGAACATTTCCAGGGATGAGGCATCCACAACTGCTCTGGGTAACCTTTTCCAGGGCCTCACCACCCTCATAGTAAAGAATTTTTTCCCAATATCTAATCTAAACCTTTTGTCTTCCAGTTTAAAGCCATTTCCCCCTTGTCCTGTCACTACACGCCTTTGTGAAAAGTCCCTCTCCAGCTCTCTTGTAGCATCTCTTCAAGTACTGGAAGGCTGCTTTAAGGTGTCCATCTTTGATTTAATTTTCTTGTTTTAGTTTGCAGCTGTACCCATAGGAATGAAATAATGAGATACCAAGGAATTCAGAATTTTTCACAACAGAAACCAGAGAACTACAGATTTCTGAAATACAATTAACAATTTTCAAATAAGGTTCTATCTTTCAATCTAATTTCCAGTTTGGTAGATGTAAGGGTTGCATCTTGATTCCATCAAATATTTGACTTTTCCTGTGTTAGCCCCTTATGTGGAAGGATGGGCAGATAACTCTTAAAAGACCATTCCTTGTTTACTGTGAATTTCAAGGAAAGGAAGTGTAAGTTGTCACTGTAGATTTTCAGTATCATCCTATTTAAACTCTTTGAAACTAGTAATAACTGCCCACTTACTGCTGTATGGTGGTACTGGTTTGACTTGTTTTGTAATGGTCATGCTAAAAGGGGAGGGGAAATGATGCAGTTATTTGGTTCTTCTTGTTAGTTCCTGGGCTTCTGTCTTTATAATTCCACATGACACTTAAAAGCCAACAACCAAAACCCAGCTTTCTGAGTCTGAGTCAAAGATAGAGGAGAATAGCACATTAACACCCTCATTTAGGAACATGTTTTCACTGGTCATGGGCCTTAATCATAGATTAGGCGACAGGACGGTTTCCTTGCGTGTTACATCAGAACAGGTCTGCAAAAGCAGGGCTTCTCAGGTTTGATATAGTTTGGTGCTGTTTTAAGAGTGCCAAACTAGTAAAAGAAAGGCATATTATATTCCCAAAGTAAATCCATTAGAAGCCTTTAAGCATATAGTCTAAGCCTATAGTCTTTATGTGTTCTGTCTGCTTTTCTAGATACCTGTTAAACTAATATCCTCTCTCAAATTCCCCTTCCTTCCCCTTCCTCTGTGTGGTTTTCCACAGATAATTTACGAATCCATTTACCTCTTTAGAGAAAAGCAAAATTTGGGGAGTTTGCCTTAATAATGTCCACTTGAAACCAAAGAGAATTTTACAAGGAGAGGAAAGAGACTGTGAAATTTGTTTGCTAGGTATCATTTCTGCTCTTCAGACTTCTCTAAGGCTATGGAGTCCAAATGTGGATCTTACCTGTGCCTTCATCACTACTTAGAGATGTGCTGCTAGACTGTGCTGCCCTTATTTTCTCACTACTAGCATTGAGTACTGATAGCTAAAAATGCTTTGTGTGCCTTCCTAAGTGGCCTTTCTATTTTATGCAGTTCGTATTAAATTATTAAACTGAGATGAGCAATTTATTAGCATTTTCTACTACCTTCATATTCTGGGAGGTCACTTTTTCTCCTGTTCTTCCTTTGGGTGATTTAATATCGTGCCCTCATTTTCAGAATTATAATCTGGGTACAATAGGTCCACTTTTTCTTTTATGTCTATGTCTTATGAATGTTTATGTTCTGCCAGTCATTTCTGCACACATTTTACTAGAGCAATCCACATTAAATCAGTCTGTAATGTAGAAGTTACCCTAAACTGCAAATCTTTGTGGTTGAATTAATGAGTATTTAGGGCATGGGTTTTTTAGGCTTCCAAGAAAACAAAAGCAATATAATCAGTTTTAACTCCTGATTCAAGACTAGGAAATGAAATTTAATTAAAGCTGGTGTTTTAGCCTTGTAATGCTGACCTACTATGTCTCGCTGAGCAGCTGGTGCCTAGGAAACTCTGCTTACCTGTTGGATATCATGAAACTCCTGACAAGTATTTCATGCAGTTTTGACTAGTCACTGCTATTGCTATTTTTTTTTTACATTTTAACGTATCTGCTATGTTTTATGTTATTGTTTGGTTTTCCATTTTTATGCAATGGATAGTGTTATTCAAGGTGAATTTGGATTGCAGATCTAAGCCCAAGAAATAAAAAACCCCGATTTTGCTACTCAAAGTGTGTTATATACTTCTTTTTTGATTTGATATTTTTCGCTAGTCTTGTGGGTAAACTTGATGTGTTGGGGGTTTACTGCCTCTCATGGGTGTTTATCTTTTCTGCTTGTTATTCCTGGTTTACCTCCTTTCTCCACTACCCCTCCAGTCTCCTTGCTGCATGTCTGTTCCAGGAGCTGGTGTCACTCCTCATGATCTTTCTGGATCTCAGTGGCTGTTATGCCCATTAGTCAGTAAGGCTTCTGCCACC
Organism: Empidonax traillii; assembly: GCF_003031625.1. Lineage (NCBI taxonomy): Eukaryota > Metazoa > Chordata > Aves > Passeriformes > Tyrannidae > Empidonax > Empidonax traillii. The sequence goes on from NW_020955581.1 coordinate 228,904, forward strand.
AGGTACGTGCTTCCTGAACTGTTGACTTTAATAAGGTGACTGTATTCCCCGCTGAAAGGGTACCCTGGAGCAGGCATGCTGCTTTCTCCACAGTGCTACTGAAGGAGCGTGTCTGGGCACCTAAGCATGTTCTTTACCCAGCACAGTTCATAAAGCAGTGCTGTGTGTTCCTTGGCTGTAGCTTTGGGAATAAATTTAGTTTCCCTCTCAGCTTTGTGTAGACTATTACAAAATTTTAATAGTCTTTATTTTTCTGTAGAGATAAAGGGCTTTTTACTAGAGGCACGCTTTCAGGAAGAAAGCTTGGCTGTTGAAGCTGTTACAATTAAAAGGAGGTGATCTGAGCCATTCTGAGTGCCTGAGGCAGACAGGCTCAGCAGGGCTTCAGAGAACAGTGTGAGCCAGCAAAAGTGCCAGGGCACCTGATGTGCAGCAAGGGGCTTGGTCTCTGCCCTGTTCCTGTAGGTGCTGGACAACCTCTGAGGAAAAAGCAATCTTCAATGAACTCTTCTTTTGGTGCAGGTACAAAGAGAGAAAATTGATTTATGACTTCAAAAGGCCCAAACAAAGTTTTAGAGGAATTGCAGAATGCAATAGAGTGTGCACAGTACATAAAATGATTCTAGCTGAAAAATTAACAGCTGCAAATAGACAATTGAAACACACAGAGTTTTGAGAAGTACCTTCACTGGTCCATAAAAACAGTTAATAAACTGAGCAAAAATTAGTGATGGTAAGATACTGCTTAAAAACCTTATTTTTGCAGTAATCCAGTTTACCTATTTTGATCTTTCTTTGGCCAGAAGGATAGGGTGTAATTAATGAAAATTGATTTAACTTGAAGAATAAAGCATCAACAGTTTGTTATTGTAAGAAAAATGAAACAGTTATCAAATATGCTCTATTTTTGATGTTCTAGACATCAAGCAGTCATTAAATTAATTACAAGTCACTTTATTACTGTATGTTTGTCAAAGAATACATTGGGAAGAAGTTTCATATTTTTGTACAAAAATACTTCTGTATTTTTATAATTTTCAGAGTCTAAGTTTGAATTAATACCTTTTGCAAAATACATGTAATTTTAGCAACACCACATCCTGTACCATAACTTTATAATAACTGTTAGATGTAAAAGTGCTTATTCTCTTAGAGTGGTATCGTGTCTCTGAAAATATGTAATTTTGAAGAATCAGATTATATGGTGCCTTGAGCCTATCACTGCTCTTCATCTAAATTATGACTTTCCGAGGATGCAAATATTTTTTCCTGTTGTCAGCAAAGGAAGCGTCCATTACCCTAAAGAGCACTGGAGATTGGAGACAGTTCTGACATGATACCCGCTGGCACCTTGAAAGTTAGAGAAGACAAACCTAACTGTGATTCTTAAATCGAACTATTTAGCAGTACTGGGCCTATCTGAAATCACTAGCTCACTGCTTCAAAATCCTATATAAGCACAAAGGAAATACAGCAATGCACAGTCTACAACAAGAAGGATAAACATAGACCTTCTGACCTCCTCAAAAATCCTCCCCTAATAAATTTTACACTTAAAAGCAGAAGTTCCAGAAGCTACTTGAAGTCCATTAGGGATTTTGCTATTGATTTAATATGAAAGTGCTTAGATACCCTAGCAATAGATGGCAGTATAAAAAACTGATAAATCAATTAATATAGTTTAGCCTTTGGGGGTGTATCAGTTCATTTAGTCTCATCTGTCCTATATTACAATCCATCAGATTTCATCAATTTTACAGCTGTAACAAACCCATTAATTTGTTTGACCAAAGCATAACTTGTGTCCAGCTAATCCATGCCATTCAGTGGAATGTCCAGTCCTGGTCTGAAGGCATGAAGAAGAGAAATGCTTCCCTTTGCCCGTTTGTTGCAATGGTTCATTGTTTTCATGGTGAGTGTGTGCCTCGTGTCTCATTTGAATTTTTTCTGGCACTGGGTTTCAGCCATAGATTCTTTTTATGCCTCTCCCCAGTAGGGTAAAGAGGTCCTTAATATCCTGCAGTTTCTTCTTGTAGTGATACTTAAATGAAGTAATCAAGTCACTTCTCAGTTTCCTTTTGGATAAGCCAAACAAATTGAGTTCATGAACTCTCTCTCACTCAAATACATCACTTAGGTTCTGTGGCTCTTTTTTATACCTTCATGAATTTTCCGGGGGCCTTCCTAAACTATGGGCATAGGATAAAATATGGATTTCGGTATAGTTAAGGACTTGGTAGTTTTAATACATAGGTAAATAGGTAACATTTTCCTAGTAATTTCTGAAATTGCAGTAATTTCTGAAATTTGTACATTAAATGCTCGTGTTAGCATACTTTCCATTCCTGGGCTTATATCTTCATTCCTTTCTGTGGGGGCATTTGTCTTTGTTAAAAAGAGCTCTGCCTGATACTGTTTCATGACATTAATGCAGATTCATCTGTGGAATTGGTGCTCTTATCACTGTTTATCATCTTACCAGGTATTGTCATCTGCAAACTTCACCAGCCATGATTTTATATTTACTTCTGAATTACCAGTGAAAGCTTTTAATAATGTTGTCCTTTAAAACATCACTGAAAACAGCTCTTCGATAAAGATTTTCTATCAAAGCTTATTTGTTGAGAGTGGCCAGGTAATCTTACAGGATTTTGATGTTCCTGCTTTTTCTCTGCATAGCATAATTTCAGCTTCATGGAAAAAAAAATATTCAGGAATAAATATCATATTTGTTTGACAAGTTTTATTTTTGTGGAAACCACGTCGATCACTTCTGATTGTAGTATTTTCTTTTAATTATTTTCCAGTTAGTTGTGTTGCAACTTTTATAATATTTTTTGTGTGACAATGCTCTTGTAGTAGTCTAACTACAAGTAACTCAGTATTTTAAATAATATTATTTAGGTTGTCTTCTGGAATTTTCTGGGAATGCTAAGATTTATTGAACCTATTAACAGGAGCATTCTTCAGGAAATTATTTCATGGTTCCTGCTGTAAATTGTCTAGATCCACTGATTTGGAAATGTTTATACCTGGTCAATATTTGTTTAACTTTCTTCTGGTTTGCTAATGGATAAGAAAGTGTTTCAACATCCTCATGTGATGCAAACATATTTCTGAAAGTAGAAGAATTAATTGAACACCCTCACATTATCAACAACATAATTATTTGTGAAAACAGTTTTAATTTATTTTATTCTTAATATATTCCAGAAATTACAGCATTGTATCCCCCTGAAATGGGGAGAGGGTGGTAGAAAGAAGGGCTGCTTTTCAAATCAGCTTGTTGGTAAGCACAAATACCATAATTTCATTTTAGAGTTAATATCTTGAAGAGGTGGTAGAGTCTGATGTCTTGTCAAAAAAGGAGATACCCTAGTCATTTTTCCCTTTGGGGTCATGCTTACAAGGTTCAGACAGGCTATGATTACAGTATTAGATTGAACAAAAAAATGAATGCCCTTACCTCTATCTGTCTTTCTCTTTTGCTCTTTGTTGTGCACAAAGTTGCCTATACGTGCGTCGTACAAACTCGCAGGAAAGAAGAACACTCTGTTGCCCAACTTCTAATTTTTCAATATCTTGATTGAAGGTAGACATGACAGAGAAAAAAGTAACTTCTGAGACTTTTGAATGATGGGTGTTACACCCACTTTTCATGGATGTGAAATACCTGTTTACCTGAAAAGGAAATGCCTTTTAGAACCTCAGCAGTAGAACCCAAATTCAGAGTAGCTCCTACAACTTCTAAAAACATCTCAGAATCACAAAAGGATTGAGGTTGGAAGTGATCTATGGAGGTAATTTGATCCACTGCCTAGGCAGGGCCACATAGAGCCCATGACTATGTTCAGTTGGCCTTTGAATATCTCCAAGGATATCTTTGAATATCTCCACAACCTCCATGGGCAGCCTGTGCCAGAGCTTGGTCACCCTCACAGTAAGAGACTGTACATAATGTCTGTTCCCTTCAGACAGCACCAAGGATAAATCTTGCTGGCTAGGCTAGTACCTGCTTCACAACAGTTTGTGCCTTGCAGTTTATTTTCTTCCTAAAGTTAGCAGTCTAGTTATATCATCTCAGCAAATTACTAGGAAATAAACAGATGACGAATTTTAAAAGAATTGATATGTTCTTTCCATGCAAACATTTCTGCTTCAATGGAGAAAAAAATCCTAATAATAGTACAGTTAGTGTTATTTCCATCAGAGTGTTCTAACTTCTGTCTGTGGTGTTCTTGAACTGGTCTGTAGATTACCTTTTATATGTCAATCCTTTGAGTTGCAAACTTGTATTGATACAGAAATATGTAGTTATTCCTAATGGTCTTACGTGTAGTTATATTGGATAACCTTTTCTGACATAGTCCATAGTTATTCCGTTGATTTCAGCTAAAATTTAGGTACAGCTCAGTTCTTTTTTTTTCTGCAATGATATCAAACCTCATAACTTTGAAATGAAAGAGAAGGACTTTTGGCTGTTGTTTATGCAATGTGCCGGTTACTGCTTTTCAAATATTCTTTGGTGCTACCTGTAACGATCATTCACTGAACTTCTTGTTAGTAGATCCTTGGGGGCAGATTAGAGCAAAGCACCTGCTACTTTTGCAAATGACCGATTGTTTGAGCCGTTAACCTTTAACATTTCAGGCTCTCACACCACCTAATGAAGGACTCTGTGCATCAGGAAATGTTATAGTTCCTTTACTGAAAGCATATGTTGGATTTGTAACATCAAACTTACCTGAATTAATGATTCTAGGCCACTTCTAAATGAAAGGAGGTAAATATGGTGCAGAATTCTGCATCATGATTCAACTCATCCTAAGGTGACCAATAAGGAAATTTTACTCTAAAAGTAGTTGGATTTTCCCTGATGATAGAGATTAGGAAGCAAGTGCAACAATGCAGATTCCTAATGTGGACTAAGGGGAATGAATCCCAGACAAAGCTGGATCCATTTTAAGATTTATTCCTTACCATTCCAAATATTTGGAAAAATATCCAGGAAAGAACATGTTTTTTTTCTGAAATATATTTTTTTAAAATTATTTAAATGCTGAGTGCTGGTCTGTGGTTAAAGAGAAATCAGTAGATAGTAAGTGATATATGTTCTGTTTCCTGACTGGGCAGGAAAACATCTCTTAATAGGGTTTCTGATGCAAATACTAATGTAATTCTGATTTTTTTTCCTCCTAGCTAGTATATCTTAAAAATGTTCTCCGTGTTAGTTACTCCTGTTAGTAACCTCTAAGGTGATCTAATAATGATCAAAGAAATTCATATTGGACATTAGAAACAGGTTCTTCACTGACAGAGTGGTCAGTCACTGGAGCAGGCTCCCCAGGGAAGTGGTCACAGTGCTCATCCTGCTAGAGAATAAGGAGAAACTGAATGATGCTTTTAGCCATTTGGTTTAGTTAGTCCTGTGAGGAGCAAGAAGTTGAACACGGTGATCCTTACTGGTCCCTTTCAACTTGAGATATTTTGTGATTCTAAAGCAAATTAGCTTCAGGTCAACTGACTGTTACATCATGTACATATTAAATCTGTAGAGTACTGTCAGTCTGAGAGTTTGGGCTGATACGTGAATTATGGTAACCTCTACATCTGCTCCTCAGTCAGCATTTCTAATTCTGGATGCCAGTTTCAGTTTGCCAAAATAATTTTGATCAGAAGAGAAGACCTTTGTGTAGGTAATGCATGATAAAAATAAAAAATCTTGAACTTCAGAGGCTGAGAGAAGGCCCTTCTGGCTTTCATTTCTGGAAAGGAATCCGTCCATGCCAACAAAGCTAAATAGAAAGTTTCCAAAAGTTACTGTCTTTATATGCTCATAAGACCTGGCTAACAGCAGCTTGAACAACTCTCTGCCAAATAGTCACATTCAAGATCTGCATTCATTTATAGCATTTTGGAAACAATATTTGCTACCTGCCAGCTACTGTTAGCCAGAGTTGATTAGATGTAGAAGGCCAGGTAACTAAATTGCTGGCCAAAGATAACTGCTGGTATTACTCCAGGGAACTACAGGCCTGCCAGCCTGACCTTAGTGCCAGGGAAGGTCATGGAGCAGATCATCTGGAGTGCCATCACATGTCACACGGGATCAAGCCCAGTCACTATAGGTTTAGGAAAGGCAGGTCCTGCTTGACTTACCTGAGCTCCTTCTGTGATAAGCTGACCCACTTAGTGGATGAGGGAAAGGCTGTGAATGTCATTTACCTGGGCTTCAGTAAAATCTTTGATACTGCTTGCCATGGAATTCTCCTGAAGAAACTGGCTTCCCATGGCTTGGATGGGAAAGCTCTTCACTGGGTAAAAAACTGGCTGACTGGCCCCTGAGAGTGATGGTGAATGGGGCTACATCCAGTTGGCGGCTGGTCACCAGTGGTGTTTCCCAGGACTCTGTTTGGTGGCCAGTGCTTTTTAGTATCTTTATTGATGATTTGGACAAGGGGATTCAGTGCACCCTCAATAAGTTTGCAGATGACACTAAGTTGGGAGGGAGTGTTGATCTGCAGGGGGATCTGAACAAGCTGGATCAGTGGGCTGAGGCCAATTGCATGAGACTCAACAAGGCAAAGTGCTGTATCCTGCATGTGGGTATCAACAACCCCCTGCAGCACTACAGGCTGGGGAAAGAGTGGCTGGAAAGCTGCTCAGTGGAAAAGGACCTTGGGGTGCTGAACATGAGCCAGCAGTGTGCCCAGGTGGCGAAGAAGGCTGATGACATCCTAGCCTTTATCAGAAATAGTGTGGCCAGCAGGACTGGGGCAGTGATTGTTCTCCTGTACTTGACACTGGTGAGGCCATACCTCACGTGCTGTGTCCAGTCCCCTCAGAGGAGAAACGAGCAGCAGAGACGTGTGACGAACTGACTCCAGCCCCCGATTCCCCATCTCCTTGCACCATGGGAGAGGAGGGAGAGAATTTGGGAGTGACCTTGAGCCTGGGAAGGATGGAGGGGTGAGAGGAAGGTGTGTTTAAGATTTTATTTCTCATTACCCCGATTTGATTGGTCATAAATTAATTTTTCCCCAAATGGAGTGTTTTACTCGTGACGGAAACTGATGAGTCATCTCTCCCTGTCCTTATCCTGATCCACAGGCCGTTTGTACTGTTTTCTCTCTCCTGTCCGACTGAAGAGGGAGTGATAGAGTTGCTTTTAGTGGGTAGCTGCTGTCCAGCCAAGATCATGCCACCACGCTATGTTAAAGAAAAACACACGGTCTAGTGTGTCCCTCACAATTTCCAGTCCTGAGTTTTATAAGGAGATTGTGGAAGTAGCTTATGAGGGGATTAAATTTGGTACTGTCAGGCATTTAGTTTTCCACGTGGCCAGTTCCAGTGAATTCAGAGCTGTATATTGGCACCCAGTGCCTTCCCCAGCAGAGCTGGCAGCTCCCAGACACCAGCTGGCAGTTCCCTGTCCCATGGCCCTGCCTCCCCGTGCAGCTCTGCACATCCAACATACCTCATGCCCACTCCTCTCCTCATTGCATGTGGGATCAGCCTGCAGCATCACCCAGTCCATCCAGCTCTGATGACAGAGTGGACCACATATTCATGCTGGTGTGAGGCAGGGTTTTTCCTCTGGAAGAAGTAGCACTTATGTTTTGTCACTGAAACAGTCGTTGTCAATGCCTATTTGGGTCTCTTTCTGCTGATCTGCTTTCTGCTGGTCAAACCGGCTCGCTTTGTAACAGCCTCTGCATTGATATCTTGCTGCTTTGAATAGCAGGGTTTATTTGCTTTGTGTTTTTCAATAATGAAGTAGCCGAAAGCCACCTCTAGTACATTCCTTACAAGTAACTAATCTTTTGATACCCTAGGGATTTGAATCAATGGGTTTAAATCAATACTTCCTCTATAAAATTATTGTTTATCTTCACCCTACACTCTATGGACTGAAAATCAATGGGGTACGTTTGCAAATTGTGGAGAACATGGGATAGGTGAAGAATTTGACGATAAACTCCTTTGGGAAATGCACGAAATTAAGGAAATTGTGGCAATCTTCTCAATAAAACCTCTAGTAACTATTGTTGTTTTCACGCAGTTTTGTTCTTAAATAGCTTTTGGGCACTAATTGAAAAGGAAGCAGAACTTTATTTTTCAGGATGCAGTGATATCTCAAACAGCAATTAAAATACAGAATGTTTTGTCAGTCTTTAATAATGTAATTGGTTCTGCAGACAGGAAGAGTTCATGAACTGCTTTGTATTTCTTTCACATTTGGTCTCAATTTTAAGAGACCATTACTGCTTACAGTCATCCATGAGCCCTAGATTCAGCAGAATCTCAGGGGAAAGAGAGCACAACAGTGCAATTTTAATAGCATCAGATGTGTGTTTAACTCAGGCTTTATAGTTTGCTTTCTAAACTTGTTATATTAAGAGTACTACTACAAGCTGCATTCTTTGAACTTCTTTTTCATATGTATTTTTGATAGAGGTTACTAGGTGCAAAACTGAGTTTTATAAGAAAACACATATTAATTTAACATAGCATTAGTTTTATTTTTTTTGTGTGTGTGTGAATTAAACACACTCCTGTGGTCTGGAGTAAAATAGAAGGAGCATGGCTATGTTTTTATGTCCAAAACCTTCATTTTTTTCCTCTTTGTTTTCACAGTGGTTTTGTTTTGGAAAAGAATTGGTATAATGGTGTACAGTTTCAACTGGTCACTCACTCCAGTGAAATAATACAAACTAAGAAAAGTGAAAAAAACCCTACAATTCAACAGCTATGAGAAATAAGAAGTTCCTAGCTCTCTCATACCTGCAGAATAAAATGAATGATAATATTTTGCTTTTGTTACCTGAACAGAAGAAAAAAATTGGTTTTCACACCAGACTGGTGTGAAAGATCATAGTACTGTAATTCTCCAGGCAAGGAGACTGGCTTTTCCTGTATTCTATCTTGGACTTAATGAACTCTGTGAAAGTATCCTATGAAGGGGGAGAGACAGAAGGGTGCTGAAATATTCTGCTTCCTTCATATGTTGGGATCTCAGTTTTAGGGTGAAATCTGCTTCCTTTTGGTGGTGTACTTTTTGACTAGTTGTGTTCTCTATAGTCACTGACATCTTAACTGTTAAAGTAAAATCCAGTTGTTAGTCTCCCTCGACTATCATTCTTTTTAATCTCCTCTCTATATTTAACTATTCCCTTGTCCCCCTGGCTAATGGGTACTGCTGACCAAACCACTTCCATAGTGGGCTGCTCTTCCTGGGACTTGTGGCCGTGTTCCCTTCCCTGCCACATCCTCAGGAGTCACTGGCATTGCTTCTCCTAACTCTTACATTCTCTCCAGCATGTGACAGGCATGCCCAAACCTGATCTGATTTTTGAGATTCTGACAAAGAACTTTCCCAAATTAAGGCTCCTCAAAAGACTCGTCTTCAAATGGCTACTGACCCCTTATAAATTATGAGGATTTGCACAAAGATGATGTCAGTGGCCCCTAACCCTATTAATTTTCATTTTTCTTCAATTATAGGCATATTAACACGACTTCTGGGTCTTTTTCCAAAACAGCATTTTAGCCTGAGCCAAATGACATGTCAATATAGTGGCATAGAGATATACATATATAGGCTGTCAAATTCTGTACTTTTAAAAATCACAGCCATGACTGTCCCTTCCAAGAAACAACACTTCACAATTTGTTTTCTTCCTGTAGCTTTTGATGACTTACTCTGAACCCTGGGTCTTCATGTGTCTCTCTAATTTTAGATTATGTCCATCTAAAACTCATCGTCATCCTACTATTTAGAAAGCTCAAGATAGGGATGGTTTTCTTGCAGTTTTTGTCTGAAACATTTGCAGGGCTGTACAGCAGATGGTGCTCTGCTTCCCTTTCTTCTACAGACTATTGCCATTAGCTAAACTTTTCAGTCCAAGGCTGGGGATTATTAATAATGTTTTCTGTCCTGGCTGAGCAATTTGAGCTACGTATTTTCAGAGATGGTTTACTTAGCCATGCACTGATTTTGTTTTAAGGAGCAAGAAAGCATAAAGTCTGCTTGTGGATTAATTTACTGCACTAATCTATCTTCCCAGTGTAGTTAGAGCAGAACAGTGACTTATATTTATTAAGGGGTTCTTTTCATGTGTACAAAACCAGTATTTGTTTCAAGTGGGTAATTCTTCACTAAAATGAATGAATCACAATGGAAAGTACAGGTTGAGTTTAAGCAATGAATCAGTGAAACTCCCAGAATCTCTAAATCAGGAAAATAATTTCTCAGAGTAATTAACTGAAATGTTTATCCAGCTACCTGAAGTTCAGCAAAATAAAAAAGCGTTCTCTGTCTTTATGCTGAATAGTTGAAATTCCTGCTCTAGCTCTTTCGGCAGCGTGAATGCTGTTTTCTGACACTTAGC